>NC_029777.3:86827154-86853081 GCF_000817695.3 Arachis duranensis
GCTTCTCTATTAAGAATGGTACTAGTGCCCTTCCCGGAAACATCTTCTCAAGATTCTGATGAATCAGTATCGGGTACCACTTGTGGAATGGCAATGGTCAGTCATCCTATTGCTGATTCTGGTATTAGCTATGTTGATTTAGGGTATGCAATTAACCCAAAATTGAATCTTGTTTCTGTTTCATGACAGCTTTATCAAGTCGAAGCACCAGTTTCTCAGCCAATTGGCCCTGTGACCTATATGTGGCGGCCAACATTCCAACAAAATATTAGTGGAGAGGATGATATCAATGATGAATTAATGAAACATGATGTTGATTCAGATGAAAGCCCAAATAGAATGAAATTCGGTGCTTCATTTAGACAGCTTTGGGTGTGGATACATGCTTCTGCCTTTGAAGAAGGATATGATAGTCTAAAATTTGCATGTCAGAAAGAGGTTCAGTTTCTTCTTTTACTCCTCCCATGGACATCATGATGCTCTCTATTTTTTTACTTTAACTTTTTAAATTGTATCTTGACATAGATGAAACAGGGAGCAGTGTAGTGAAATCCATTGGTTCTTGTTCATAGTTGTCTGCTATGTTTTGTTTTTCATTAAGAGGGCAAGACATGCATAGGTTGTTGCCTTGTAAAGTGGAGGTCACACTTTTCACATTCTAAAAACAGCCTCTCCAGTTGCATACATCCCCATCAGGTGGGAGCCATGTATGTTGGGCCATTTTTTTTTTTCATTTTTTGTTCCCTTGTTTCCTAATCAAATTCCTTCTTGTTAATGTTCTTGACACCTTATTCCTGCTATGAGCATAGTTGGGGCATAGACAAAATTTTGATTTACTTAAGCTCTAAGATACATGTGTTGGTAGCGTTTCATGGTCAAATATGGTCATTCTATATCTTCTATCGTCCGTGCATAATTCTCCTATGTAATCCTTTTACATTGCACAAGGCTCCACTTTCTCTTGGGACATCCATTTTTTTCGTAGCCTTAATGATAGGGAATCTGTGGAACTTTTGATGGCTTTTCTTTGTCACCTATCCCTGATAAAAGGATTTGGTCTATTGAATACTCTGTTAGTTTTAGTTGTAAATCTTTCTTCCAATTTCTTACTCGTTCCTCCAATACAGCTTCCTTCTACTTGGATAAACCTATTTGAAAATCCAAAGCACCTTGTAAGGTCAAATCTTTTATATGGACAGCTGTGCTTAACTTCTTGTGGGTTCAATGGCCACATAAGGCTCTCTCCCTTGATATGTGGGGCAAATTCAGACAAATTCACATCTGTTTTTGCGTTGCCCAGTGGCTGTTTTCTTATGGAACAGTTTGTTTAGCCTCTAAGGAATGTTGGGTGTGCCCTGTAATTCTTGATAAATTTCTATTGACTAGATTTGTTGGGCTTGGTACTAGAAAAGAGGAAAATTTTATATGGAGCTGTGCAATTTACGCCACTGTTTGGACTATTTAGTTGGAGCATAATAATGCATTTTTTAATGATAAATTTTCTGACAAACATTTCTTATGGGATTGGATTGGATGCATAGCATCTATTTGATGTAAAGCTCATGATCTTTATAGAGGACTTTCCCTCTTAGATATTTTGAGAGATTGGAAAGCTATGCTTTTATATATATATATAGTCGTTCAGTATGGTTATTTTTGTCTCAGATTTTAAAAATTTATGATTATTCTGTTTGATTGGCTCTTAGTATGAAATATTTTAAAATAGTGCTATAAAGATGAAAAGTTTGTTATATGTTGTTCAGCCAAGGTTTTGATTTCGCTCATGATGTCACAGAACTTTGCAAATTGTATTTAAGCTGACTTGTAATTTCTTGTTGATGTTCAGATTGTGTATTTTGCTGTTTATTATTGTTCAGATGGAAAAGACAGGCATCTCAATTAATTGCTTTTCACTTGAGGGTGAACTTGCAAAGTTGGAGGTAATCGGATCAGGAGCGATTCAAATTCTTCAAAAGATGTTGCATCCAGTTACAAGGTTAGTTATTGCACATATAGAAAATTAATTTCTTCGATTTAATTCATGAATGATCTCGACTGGCTTATTACACATTCTGCCTTTTCAGTATTTCAGATAATCATTGTCTATGGGAACATGTGCCTAAACAAGACAGCGTTTCTCAGAAGACAAGTTCATCCATATCAGACAATGAGGATAAGTTTTCTTCTGTTGCAATTTTATCACTTAATGTTAAGGATCCTCGACAATTGTGCGGGAAAGGAACCGTTTCATCAGTGGAGCCAAGTTCTGCTGAGGCAGTTAACGGCGCACAAGAAACTATTCATGAAGAGTTGGAGAAGACTAGTGACTTGGCTTCATCCACATGGTCCAAATTAGAAAACAACCAGTATCATAATAACGATCTCTGGTATGCTAAATCTAGACGATTGAGGACCCCATTGTCAGAGAGTATGATTTGTAGTGAGAAACACCACAAACGTTTGACACATTACTGCCTGGATGATGTAGATTCCAGGGAGGCAAACTCTTTGACAGAGGAGCAATGCTCAAGATCTTGCCCTATTTTGCTTGTAAAACATCACAGGAAGGAATTGTTTAGAGGGTAACTTCTTTAGTCCTTTCTTTATGACTTGTGATTATATATTCTGATACTTAAGAGTTGTCAACTATCAGGTATTACCAGTATTCTCTAAACTCTTACTTGATATTTGTGATAACCTGCTTTAAGATATATAAGTAGGGGAAAAATAAAAAGGATAAAGTTATCATAAATTAAATGTCAGTGGCAACACACCAATAAAATACTAACTGTATCTGGTTATCTTCTAGATGTTCTATCATACTTCCCTTAAGTTGGGTTAAGGCCTTCTGGATTCCTCTCATCTCTAATGGGGCGCATGCAATCGGTTTGCAAGAGATGCACTGTATTGCACATGAAGTAAGTAGTTGCACCCTTCAACTTTACATGCCAAAAATATTGGGGATTTTTTTAAAAAAAAAAATGTCTTTTTTGTTATTAGTTATTAGATTTTTCATGAAAGCTTTTTTCTTTATGCAGATGGGATTGCCAGCTTTCCCTTCAGATTTCCCAGATTGTAAGGCATACTCATGCTTCATGTCAGCTAAAGCTGCTGCATTTGATAAAAAAGCCGAGTTACGTCCTCCATCCAAAAGGCCTATGAGAGTTCCCATCTTGCCCCCATGGGGTATTATTCGTAGTACACTCAACAGAAAAATTAATGCAGTGGAAACTACTGGTGTTTCAACACTGGAAGATTTAACTGATCTGAATTCATTGCCAAAAAAGATCGACTCTGAGAATAGCTTGTTTGATGGAATTGTGGCAAGGACAGGTTCTGTGCTGACTAATTTCCTTAATGAAACCAAAGGTGGCCAACTGTCATTGTTTCCGTATGCTGCAGATGGAGATGAGAAAATCACCAAGTTTATAAAGGGTGAAGTAAACCTTAATCGGAGCTGCCAAAATTCTGTTATTTCTGACCATAGGTTATGTTTCCTAAGAGTTCATCTTCGCCCTTTCAAGAAAGGTTTTTTCGAAGAGGGAGCAGTTATTTGTGCACCACACCCATCTGATACATATTTATTGACTTCATGGTAATTAACATTGTGGATTCCTATTTTAATATGTAATTTTTGTTGTTAATTTGGCAAGTAAATGTATCTTATTGGGGAATAGTAGTATATGACTATACGTTTTATCATGGGAAATAGTATCATTATCTGAAAAATATTGTCTATATGTTGCAGCATTGAGAAAAATGAAGGATTTCAACTGCCACAATCTGCTCTAGAATCATACTTTAAAGAGGATCATTCCTCCAAAAGATGGGAAATGCATGTACCAGATGATTCAAATGCCAAAGAGTATCATCGGTGGCCTATCGGCTTTGTCACATCCGCTGCCATACAAGGAAGGTTCTGTAATCTTATCTTTTTCCACTGTAGTCTCCATCCTATTATTCTATAAGGCTATGTTTGGATCATTGTTATTGAGGGGAATGGAGCCAAAAAGAATTTGATGGGCTTCCATGGTTTGGATTACTAATGTTATGATGGAATGGAAAGGTTAGTAATGGAATCGATTCCATCCTATTCCATTAAAAGATCATTTGTGGTTCTTCCCAATTCCGGCGGTTTATGATGGAATGATGTTTCATCCAAACAATGGAGTGGAATTTAAACAGTATTCCCTTTGGCTCCATTGCACTCCACTTTTACATGCCATCATTTTGTTTTTATGTTTCCGAATGCCTAATATTCTGAGTATAGAATAGAGAAGCTTACTGGGTTCTATGTGATTGCAGCAAGAGGCTAGTAGCAGGGGGATTTTGTGAGGCAGTTTTACTTGCAAATTTAAGAGAGGAGCAGTGGAAGGAGATGCCGGTGAAGCGGAGGAAGAAGGATATTTACGTGCTCGTCAGGAATTTAAGATCTGTGGCATATCGACTTGCTCTTGCCTCTGTTGTCCTGGAGTATAAGGAGAATGACACTCACTTCATGTAAACTGTTTTCACTTTATCAAACTATGCAAATTTTCAAACTTCAGTTTTTTAACTTAATTTAACTTCAAATTCTAATTTCATCTTATCTCAATCTCTAACCCACCACTACAACCATCTCTCTATTTTCTACTTTCTTTTTTTTTTTTAAGCGTGTTAAGGTTAATATTTGATGTAATATGTTGATACGAGAGAGTTTGGTGTCAGAAAAAAATTGTGATAGACAAGTATTAGATGAAATCGTGACTTACCATTTCATATCGGATAAAAATCTAAATAAATCGTTACCAACAATTTAAAAAATAAAATTTTTAATGCTAGCTGCTAAATATATATATATATTCTTCATCCACAAACCTATTAATACAAAATCTACACACAATAACACAAATATCACACTAAAAAATTTTCTTGCATCAGCATTGTGTAATTTAATATAATAAGTTGATATATGATCAACTTTCAAAGTTTGATGAACTTTGATCATATATCAACTTATTATATTAGAATACACAATGCTAATGAAAAGATATGTATTTAGATCAGTTAGCTTTAAACAAATTGTCAGTAACGATTTGTTTATTATAAAAAAAATATATTTTAAATCATTGGTAACAATTTATTTAAATTCTTGTTCCGCGTGAAATCGTAAATCACGATTTCATCTAATATTTGTCTTTATTAAAAGCGTATATCACGGTTTTTTTTATACCAACTTTTTAATCAACGTATTACACGAAAATAATATACTATTAACGTAAAACACCCTTAATGTTCCAATATAAAAAATTTTGATGTAAAGGTAATCGTGAAAATTATATTCATATTAATATAAAAAATATGATACTGTTATGAGATTTAAGGTGCTTTTGTTGTGTTCGACAAAAATTTGTGATTCGTAGTGGTCTTTGACGATATTGCCATATTTGCCAAAAGTTTATAAACTATCTAAAAAGTAAAATGAGACCACCCTTAAAAGTTATTTAATTATATTCATATTAATAAAACAAATTAATGTATTTTAAAAGTTTATTTGTTAAATAAAATTTTAATAAACAAATTAAATTATATTTATAATTAATAATTCATAAAAAAATAGAAAATATAAAGTAGATAACAACTTTGAATGGAAGTTGCATATTATTTGAACGATTCAATTTCCTCTACTTATTTAATTCATTCTGATTTGTCTAAAACAATATATATGTTATTTTGTATCTCATAAATTTTTAATAAATAATTTGGACATTTTTTTTCAAGCATATAGCGTTGCTTTTCACTTCCTCAGCTCCTAGCTATATTTAATTTCAGCATCACCGTTTCATGACCAATAGAATTATTGGAAATGACATTATCATATTATATAATGATTGATTTTTCCAAATTCATTGAATTGAAGAGGCCATTGAGCTTAATCAAAATAAGAATCTATTCTAAAACAACATTTGCTGCAATGAGAATTTTTATCTTTGTTTATATTGATAATTTGAAGCTTTAAGTATAGTGAGAGAACACAAATTGAGCATGGAATATATATCATAAGCTAGTTCTAAAATGTTGTATATAATAATAGATTTAATTAATTATTCTATAGGTTTTTATAGTTTTACAAGTTTTACTAAATTTATAATTAGGTCTTTATATTTTTTTTAATTAAGTTTTTATATTAATTTTGATTTTGGGATTAGGTCCTTGTCAATATAAAAAAATGTTAAAGTTAACGGAATATTTATTAAAGTACCTACAATTAAGAATCTAAATGAAATCTTTGATTACATATTTTTTAAGAGGAATATTTCGTTAATTTTAATATTTTTAACATTAAAAGAATTTAATTATAAGTAAAGACCTAATTAAAAAGAATAAAAATTACAAAAATCTAACTATAAATTTGATAAAATTATAAGAACTAAGAATATTACAAAAGATTTTAACCTGTATAAATTAAATCAGAGTTTACAGTGAATATAGTAACTTTGTGATTGCAAGACAAAAAGAGAAACCAATGGCAAGGAACAGCGTTACGCATACACTAGCAATAATATTGATGATAACAAAAGTGGTCATTTGTTGTGCCATTATTGTTGAATTTCAAGATACCATTATTCTTGAATTGCCATATTCTCCATCATATTATTATATGGCAGCAAGTCTTAGAGAGTGTATCGACCATTGCATTAAACGATATGATCGCCGTAGCATCATGTTTTTGGGCGCATGCCTTTTCAAGTGTTATATGATGGACTCCCTCACTACTACTTTAGTAGCGGTAAGAATTTTAAGTTTTTCTGAGTCTTTTTCAATTTACATTATCCATTTTTTTTTAGTGCTGAAAGATCAACGAATTATTGAAAAGATATTTATTTTAGATTTGATTTTTTTTTAGAATTATTTGAAATTTAAATAAATTCTTCAACAAATAGAAAAAGATTTCAGCACTTTGATGATTAAACTATTATGTATTTTTTTCACAGACGATTTTTGGTATTTAATGTGTTTTTCTATTACTATGCTCAGTTGTACTTTCTATATATATTGAAATGGTATCTACCTAATTTACAATCAAATATAATAAAATGTTGTGTAAAATCTTTACAAAATTATATGAGTTTATTGTTTTTTATTTTTTATAGTGTACTTTAATTTGCAATTGAAACATACCTAAATTAAAGAGTAAAAAATGTTTTAATTTTTATCATTTTGGACTAAGTTCTAATTTCGTCTTTAATATTTGAAATATTTTATTTTTATACAAAATGTCTTATTTTGTTCAATTTTAGTCCTTTAGTCAAAACTAAATTTTTTCTTCCAAAAATATCATTTGTTCCATAATTATTTTCTTTTAGGTAGCATTAAAAATTATAATTGTAGTGGTTATAATGGCAGTTCTAATGATTTGAGAATAAAAATGACAGAAGAATAAAAAAATAAAAAGATAATAATAGAAAAAAAAGAATATTTAAAAAAAATAATTTTAATCAGAGAACAAAAATAGAATGAAATAAAATATTTAAGATAAAAATGTGATATTTTAAATATTAAGTATCAACCAAAATATTAATAACTAAAAAACAGTTACATTGCCCTAAACTAAATTATATTGAATGTACATGGTGTATGATATTTCTCAACTCATGAAGAAAAGACACCGAATATTATTATTTCAAGCCACCTTTATAATATGTAGTTTATGAGAAAAGGCAATGTATATATGTTATAAGAAAAAGAGGAGTGTTAGGAGATTAGTACGTTTTGTGATTTATAGCCATTAATTAATTTTCATTAATATTTTTAATAGTGTGAGATTATATCTAATAATATAAAATTATTCATTTTTTTTTACTGATTAAGTGCTGGTTAAATTTTAATAAAAATACTAGCTTCTAGACTTTTCTTTTCTTTTGCTTCTGTTGTGCCATCTATATTAATAGAGGGATCAATCATAATGCAATAATGCATGTATTTTCAGAAAAGGTAACACTAATTATGTGGTGCTACTATTAAATAAAATAAAGATGACGTCTATAAAATGTTACATAATAATAGAATAGAGAATGCTTCCATGGGCTGCCATGCTAAGAGAGAAAGTAACATTTTAACATTTAATTCATATTGTCCATATTTGTAGAATAGAGAATGCTTGAAAACGTTGCTACATATGGAGTCCCATAAGCATTCCTTTGGTCCAGAAGAGGCAACATGAAGCTACCTCATGATTACCAACAAAAGTCGTTGTTGCGTTTGATGAAAAAAAGTGTTGTCCAAAGAGTTCCCTTAGATTTGCCGTTGATTATTAAAGACAATGTTATTCGTATGTTTAGGCAATTCCTTGAAATGAAATGAAAACTCTGTAATTTAACATTAATTATTATTAGAGTAAAATATACTTTTTTTATTCTTAATGTTTACCATTTTTTTAAAATTATTCTTAATATTTAGTTGTATTCAATTTTATTCTTAACGTTTTTTATTTGTTTTAAAATTATTTTTGTATGTTAATTCTATGTAAAATGTGAGAGACAAAATTGAAGAATTTTGGATAATTTTAACACAAATCAAAAACATTAATGACAAATTTAAATGAATTGAAAAATTATTATTATTATTATTATTATTATTATTATTATTATTCTCATGACTTGCTTTACATATAGAACACCAAAGAGGCTTTTCTTTCATCACAATTGTATAATTTGAACAAAAAATGCCCACTAACCTAATGAATTTAGGTGATCACTTATATCTTCTAATAAAGATAATAAATAAGAATCATTAAATAATTTAATATATTTGATTAAATTATTATTATAATTCTCACACGAAGACAACTTTATGTGATAATAATCATCTTTTTATCGCTCAACAAATTTAAACTTCAAATTAGGTGAACCCAAATAAAAAAATTGAACAAAAAAAAAAATCTAACAGAAAGAGTTATGAGAATTAATTATTTAATGGTAAAAATAATCACTGGATCAATAACACATAGAATCACGATAAACCAACATGCACTCTCTTAATTGTTAATTCCATTTAATTTCTTGTGCGTTCATCGAAGCGGTGACTGGAAACTTGCCTTGTAGAGTTCAAATAGATAATATAGTTTAGATGTTGACCAAATGATGATAGACCAACTTTTGTAAGTATAATAATTTATAATTTATAATCATTTTTATCACTTCAAATTTTAAAACAATAATTTACTTATCATCTTCGTCACTGATTCATAATTAATTTTGATATTTGTTTTTTTTTTTTGTAAAATTAATTTTATCATATGTAGACTNCTACTGTGACATAACAAAAATGGATAGAATGAAATTTTATATATATATTGATTAGAGCACCTTTCTCATGAAAATAGTATTTAATTGTTTTAGTGTACTAAAAAGTCGTCCTAATTATTTAAAAATGATGATATTTTAATTAAAGCTTGGGTTCCCCGTTCTTGAGACACAAATTCATTTATTTGGATCCGCACCAAATTCATGTTTTAATATTTTTTATGCATATATTTTTGTTTTATTTCATTGTAGGCTAAACACCAACTAATATCCAATATTTCATATAAGCTCTTAAACAAAATCAAAGGGTATTATATTATGTAAGAACGTGCTTTTCAGAGTTCATGGAAATCAAGAGACAATCAAGCTTGGTCTAAATAATAAATTATTTTAAAAGAACACTTTACTACAATTAGAAGTCTTTATTTGTTTTTATATTAATCATTTGTTGTAGCTTTAGTGAGTATAAAACATGGCCCATGGTAACCTTAATTGTTCACACAACAAAAAAGAAGATGCATATGGCTAATATCGGAGTAACACATGCACTAATAATGTTTATGATTGGAATATTTATTTTTGCTGCCATTGCTAAATTCCATGATACCATCCCTGAATCTTCTTGGAATAGTTTGAAAGAATGTGTTGATAACTGCAATGCACAATATCCCGATGACACATTTAAGAAGAATCTTTGCATTTTCAAGTGCAATATGATACATTAGTACGCAATGGTAAGTATCTAAAATGTTGTGAACCTTTTTTGAGTTTATATCTTAATTATATATTTTATGTTTATGTAATAAAATTTCCACTCTTTCTTGAGTGTGTAGTGATAAATAAATTATTGAAAAAAATAGCTAATGCATGAAATTTTACGGGTTTTTTTTTTTTCTATAATTGCCCACATTCATCATATCCAAATTTTCATTATTCTGAGTCATAAGAAATTTATTAAACTCATTATTCAGTTGTTCCGATCAGAAAAATCCATGTATAAGCTTATCAAACAGAACAAATGTCTTGTAAAATTACTCACGAGCGAAAGAAAAAGTTAAACAATTGTTCTTGAGCACAAAACGTCCTCGGGAAAATTGCGTTCGCACTACTAGACATATGCAGTTTATCGACGACGGTTCTGACAACTCATGATGAGGGGATTTATTGACAGTTAGGCCGTCGGTGATAAAAGATACCGTTACTAATAAAAATATGCGCTTTATTTTTTTTTGCATATTTCATGAATTAACTGTCAATATTAGTTGACGTCAATTGGAGTGTCTTATTATTATTATTTGTTTTTACTGACGGTGGTTGTCGGTAAATTAATATAATTTCTCGGAAACAAAAAATATAGAACAAAAATCTCGATAACTTAATCGAATGTTTTTTTTGTAAATAAAAATTGATGTTAATTTTATAAATGGCCACAGCCGTCAATAAAAGTGACGTTTTAAACATGCAAGTCAATTGCTTCACATTTTCTCCTTTTCCTGTACCACTACTTTTGACAAAATGAAAAAAGTAGTAACAAAATTTTTTTACTGTAAATCAATGGTTAAAAGTATTTTTTGGAGACAAAGCTGAACACAAATCTAAGGGTTTAGATTTTGCTAAACTCTTTGAAAAAGGTAAATGATGTTGCTGCTGTGTCTGCTACGGGACTTTGCCCTAATTCCAAACTCTTAATTTTTGGGGTTGATTGAAGAAAGAGAAGAAAAGATTTCAACTAGCTCAAAATTCAAAAAGTTGACTTTTTGAAGAAAATCCTAGTCGTGGCTCAAGCAAGATACAAAAGGGAAAATGTTTTTCATTTTGAAGAGCTCAAGGAGAGATAACTCGAATTGGAGTGAAGAGAAAAACCTCACAACAGAGTTTGAAGTCTTGGAAGCATTGCACCTACACTAATGGAAGCACTTCGCCAAGGTGAAGAACAACGTTTTGAGTTCAGAAGTTGGGTTCAGTACATAGAATCAAGGTTGTGATTCATCATCTCCTTCATGGATTACTGTTTGTATTTCTGTTTCAATGTTGTATCTTTCTTTGTATACATTTAGTGGTAAAGACAAGAAAGAGAGGCATTGAAAAAAAGCCATTGAGAGAAAATGTTGAGAGAAACACTTGGAGAAAAAAAACCAAGAGTGATTTCAGATTCTTTTGGTTGTATTTCTGTTGTGTCATGTACTTGAGAGGTATCCCTTGCTAAGTTAGGTAAGCACTTAATATGTTGAATCTAGGTAGTTACATAGTCAAGTCAAGTTTATGTTGAAGCTTGTGTGTCCCAAATAGGATTATGTTGAGTCCTAGAAAATTGGTGTATATAATACCTGGACAGATAGTGAAAATTCTACCAACGTTGTGGTGGAGACTAGATGTAGGTTGAATTGCACTAGGCAACTGAACCAGGATACATAGTTGTGTCATCTTTTTTCTCTCTGCTCTGATTCTATTTTTCCTAATTTATAAGACAAAACGAAATTGTCTCCTGCATAATCATATACGCAGACCAAACAGAAGCTAAGTTAAAAGTTTGGGTTTGATGCTTTATTAATAAAATTTTAAAGAAGGCCATGGATTTAACCCCCTTTTCTAGGCCGTCAAGAACCTTCAATTGGTATCAAAACTTGGTCTCAAGAATCAAGCTTCACAGCTTTGAGGAAAGGTCCAATGGCAAACAACTTGGGTGCAAACACTGTGGCATACACTCTAATAAAGGGTTAATCAAACAACATGCCTCCCTTCTTTAATGGATAGAACTACGCCTACTGGAATGAAATGATGCGGATCTTCATTCAATCAATTGATTACAACATATGGAAGCTAGTGGTGAATGTTCCTAAAATCCCTACAAAGACAAGTGCTGATGGAGTGGTGACTCCAAAGGAAGAAGCCGAATGGAATGATAATGATAAAAAAAAGTGGAGCTGAATGCAAAAGGCATAAACTTGATGCACTGTGCTATCAGATTCAAGGAGTACTGAAAGGTGTCTAGATGCAAGACAGTAAAAGAAATCTGGGAGAAACTTCAAGTCACACACGAAGGCAGCAAACAAGTCAAAGAAATAGGATTGATATGCTGCGAAAAGAGTATGAAATGTTTACCATGAAGGATGAAGAAAGCATTGATGAGATGTTTGAGAGGTTCTCAATCATCATAAACAGCCTAGATGTTATGGGCATGACCCACACTGAACAAACTCTGGTGAGAAAGGTCCTTAGAAGCCTTACAAAAGAGTGAGAATCAAAAGCTACTGTCCTAGTTGAGAGCAACAACCTGAGTCCATTAACTTAAGATGAATTGAAAGGAAAACTTCTAGCATATAAAACCACACACACAAGCCAAGACACTAAGAAAAAAGGAGTGGCCCTAAAATCAAAAGTTGAGACTTTAGAGAGTGATTCAAGTGATAAATTTTTGGATGACAATTTTTTTTTTGCTAGGAGACTAAGGAGGCTGATGAGGAACAAAGGTAGGAGCAAGGGTTCAAGTTCAAAAGAGTACAAGAAATATTTGAGCAAAGTAATATGTCACAGTTGCAAGGAGACAGAACACTTCAAGTTTAATTGTCCAAAACTCAAAAAAGAGGACAAGCAAAGAAAGAAAAGAAGAAAGTGCTCATGGCTTCTTGGGAGGACGTCGAGAATGATTCGGATGAGGAAGACGACTCCGAAGATGAAGCACAAATTTGTTTCATGGTTGGTGAAGATCAACTAGAAGAGGTAAACTACTATGACTTATCTCTTGAAGACTTATATGTTATTGTTGATGATCTCACTCACCATTCTAAAAAATTGTTGAATAAATACAACAAATAAAAATCTAAAAATAAAATTTTGAAAGCTGAAAATAATTTTTTGAAAGAAAAGTGAAGGAAACCGAATGTGCTATTGATCTTGTTGAAAATTTTTTTTTTGAAATCTGAAATTGAAAAGTTCAAAGGAAAGTACATTGTTGATCCTTCTCAAAAACTTGTTGCTGAAAATCGAAGATTGAATGAAATGATCGAAAGTTTGAATAATGACTTATCAAAATTTGCACATAGTTCAAACAACTTGGACAAATTACTTGCTAATCAAATACCATTGTTTGAAAAATTAGGTTTGGGTTATGTAACTAAAAATGATGCAGTTTTTGAAAAACTATTTGCTAAATTCCCGGTATCATCTTCAAGAACAAAACTCTCATTTGATAAATCTGGTCTTGGATATTTCTCTAACTATGATGCTGTCTTTGAAAAACCATATTTTGATGAAAATGCATCTTCATCAAGAACTGAACCTAGTAGAAAAAATTCTGGTCTGGGCTACTTCACAAACAATGAGGTTGTTTTTAAAAAATCACACTTTGACAAAAGAGCCTCATATTCAAGAAGCCTGTTTACTTTAAAAAATTCTGGTTTAAAATATGTTGCAAAAAGAGGTGCTAATGCTAGAAATGGATTTGCCAAAAGAAATGCACTTTTTTCAAAACCCATTTCAATCTTTTAATCACCATTAGCATCGTAACTTCAATCATTTTTAGCAGCATGCACATAGAAATTACTGCTTTAATTGCAATAAACATGACCACTCTTCTTCCCAATGCTTCATTAACAAAAGAAGAGTGAAAAACAAAACATATAAAGTTGTTTGTGATTTCAATGTACTTAGGCAACCAAGATGGATTAACTTCAAAGGATCCAAATTAGTTTGGATACCTAGGTTACCTAAGAGTATGTGCAGATTTGCCTAGTATCCAAGAAGAAGAAAGACGTGTGGTACTTGGATAGGGGATGCTCTATGTAACACCCTAATTAGCCTAAGCCTTACCTCACGTCGTAAAGCAAAGGTTAATCCAAGGTTACGACAGTTCTAAACTTTTACATATATTATATAGGAGGAATTAATAATATCTAGAAGCCCGATGAAGAATATATATAGCTCAAAAACCGGATTTGAAAAGTGCAAAATGTATTAGTGAAAATTCTAACTTGAAGCACAAGAAATAGGTATCGAGTAACAAAACATCATAGTATAATAGTATAATATCATAAGACACTAGCCACGACTCATGGAGTTTAAGCCGGCTAGCCATATACAGACCATGTATAAAACCAGACAGTAAAAACAACTTATACAAGTTTTGTTCTCTCAATACAAGCCTCTAGGACAAAGTAAAATACAAAAGTGAGAGACATATATATATAATAAATCAAAAGACTCCTAAAGATAGTCCAGATCCTCCGCTCCTGTCACCAATCAGACAACTCACTGAGGTGGGTTGCGACCTGCATCTGAAAAATACAACAGAATATGGTATGAGAACCGGAGGTTCTCAGTATGGTAACAATTCCTAGTGATGTAGGATATAAGACCCCGGGACGCCAAAGGCAATCCTAGACTCCATATCCATCACAAGATTCAAGCTTACAACACTCTAAGACAAAACAACATAATATGAAATTCCTCACTACAACTTAAGCTGTAGTACCATAAAAGGGTAATCTATCTTAGGGGATTTCTACTCTAATCAAACACCGCTGTCCCACAGCCTTCACCAACCGATCTGCCATGCGATCCCATCGCCACCGCCTTTCGAACCTCCTCAGCTCCAGTAAAGCACAAGTATATACAATACAAGTAAAACATAAGTAGAGGCATATACAGCGATTAATACAAGTAGCAATTAGACATGTTAAACAGATAGGGAAAACAACATCAAGTCGGAAAAGCATACAAACAGGTAGAAAATGCATATGATGAATGCCTGCCTTACTGGATGTGATATCACATTGTCGGTTCAACTGCCAACCCGACACATCTCCATGGAGATGTTGCCCTTCGGATTCATGGTATGGAAACCCCCAAGATATAGTGCTCGGATCACTATCTAGGGTTTTGCACCTGTACGCTCTGATGATCCGAAGAGATGCGAGCAGGATCTATTGCCACTGACATCATATCTAAGTGCAAGCGGCGGGATGAACCACCGCCCTTACGCCGCCGCCGCTACCTCAACAGGCGGGATCCAACCTCAGCCCCTGTCGGGCACATAGCGTCTCATAATTTCAATGAAAAAGTGATACAGTGATTTTCAAAAACATTTTTAGCACAAGATGGATCCAACACTTCATTCAGAGCCCTCGACTCTTTTCAACCACTGTTCTTTCACATTTCAGTTCCTTACTTTCCCGTCTCATTCATCAACCATTCATCACACATCATCGAACCTCCCCAATACAACAGAAACCTAGTACTCCGTTTGCTAACTTTTTCCAAATAATGGTGTCTAGGACCTTTAAACCATTTCCCCTGTTTGAGTACCCAAAAAATGTCTAAAAGTCTTAAAAAGGTGTTATAGAAACCGTAACACCCTCACTATCAGAAGTCACGCTTCCGGCTGCGCTACTCTGATAGCAAGAAGTATTACGACTACTTTACATACTAAATACTAAAATAGGAGCATGTGACTCGACACTGTATCGCTGATTTCTTTGAAAACTGGAAGTTGATACCTTATCTTAAGAAAAATACAAGCAGGAATAAATTCATATACAAGACTCTTTACATAATAACTCATAATATTATATACATATAAAACATACAATTCCTATCCCTCTTACAAATTTGTAATAACAAAGCCGAAGGAAGAAAATAAACTAATTAATACAACAACATATAAACCAAACGCAGTATAACTGTTCTTAATGCTTCTTCATTCGGTTCCTAAAAAGGTAAAGCTGTAAGGGGTGAGAACCTAACCACACGGTCTCACCACGGAGTTTCAAAGTTGTCATAAGAAGATATTTAATAAGAATACTATTTTCAAGCTCGGTGATTATCATTGCCTTATGAATCTTTTAAAAAACCAATAGGTAATTGTTCAAATCCTTTTCGAAGAAACAATGTTTAATCTTTCAGAAATCCGAAATCTTTCCTATCTTATAAGAAAATCTCAATCAGAAACCAACCACGCAATCAAACAACACAATCATTAATTCATCCCCAAAGTTCATTCTCAAATGTAGCACGCCAGGACAAACTCAGGCAAGACAGACAAGAAAAGCACAAGTAGGTAGCAGTTACAACAAATAGTTCAAGTAGCAGTTAAGAATAGTTTAGCAATTAGGCAAACCAAAACAAGTTCAAACCCAAGTAAAGCATACAAATGCATACGATGCATACCTGTCCTATGGCTGATGAGGCTCATCTGTCAGTTATCCAGCCAACCCGACAAGTCTGAATTGTCCTTAGACTGTCCTCCGACGTGCATCCCCAAGAGTCTATGCATAGCTTTTTCTCAAATAATCAATATTGCTCAATGGGGGTAACATTCCCGGAAATTTTTATAGTGCCCGATCACACTTACGTCATAGGATCAACAGAGTATCGAGTTTTCAACCTGGTACACATGGTGGCAAGCCATGGTACTTTATCCAGGGAACCTCGTATCTCAGATAATTTAAAGATCATATGCCATGTGAATAATTCAAAGTTCATATCTCAACATTCTCAACATCATAATCATTCTTCAATCCAAATCTCATTTCCAAGTTCATTCAAAAATCATAATTCAAAGAAAATCCTCATCATCCTTCTTTCCATTTCGTTCATTATAAATCAATCTTAAAACATATAAAGTTTATTAAAAAAAAAATCTTTTTAAATAATTACTTCAAATGAAACTTCCAATTTTATAAAATTTCGGCAGCATCTCCTCTAAGACTCGGACTCTGCCACCCTTTCCGGTCCCAACCAAACAAAACCAAACCAAACCAATTGCCTGTTAAACATTCAAATCATTTCTAATAACCATTTTCACAACAACCATACTCAATCTAAGGAAACTATAAAATCTAGAATCCAATCAATGATTAAGAACTCTCGGTTTTCTCAAATAGTTTCAAACTAAACCATTCCTCAAACCCTGTTCGAACCATTTTCAAAATAGTAAATTATTCTCAGCAAACAAACCATTTTCAAATATCAAGTCCTTTCCAAATTTGTTTTAAAATCAGATTCCGACATCAAATTAAATTTCAATATTAAATCTTTTCTAAAATCAAACCATTTCTAAAGTTAAACTAAATGCTAATAATTAATCTCCTCCGATACTTCAAGGACAACCACTTTAACAATATCATTCAACTAATCAAAACACCCAACTTTCTCAATCGAACAATCTGTCAATCAAACTAATAATCTCGTTCATCCAAAACAACTCAATCCAATTCATAAGACTTACGAAATCAAAGAAATGTATTTCACGCATAAATATCGATTTATAACAACTCTGGAAAGAACAACAAGTTTAAGAAAGACCCTCCTACCTTAACTAGCTGAATTCACATAGGTTAAACATAGTAACTCCCTTCCCTTTTTGTTTCATGGCAGCAGCGGTGATTTCAATGTGACCAAAACGGTGGCAGTAGCACCAATTTTAATTTTTCAAACATACCTTAGCAAAACTAAAACAAAGACATACGCGACCATAATTAAAAGAAGATCATAGCAGAGGAATAAAATGGTAGCAGAGCAAGGATAGAGGAGTTACATATTTAGAAATAGCAGAATTGAGATTGAAATTGGAAAAGGGCAGTTCAGATTCGAAGACAAGAACAGAGGAGGCTGTGGTGGATCCTTCTGGTGGTAGCTCGAACGGTGGCAGAGAAACTCGTAGTGACCGTATAACCTGGCACAAACAACCTCAGTGACAATTCTCACGGTAAAGGTAAACTTAACGAATAAAGAAGCTGAAGCAGGGTTAGGGCTTACCGACAGACATACAACAGTTTCCCTGGCGCATTCTCTCTTCGCGCTTCTAGTGATGGTGGCAAGGACAGGTTCGGCGGCGGAGACTCGACGAAACTAGCGGCGACGGGCTTCCCCTTGGCGACAGCGGCAAGTTCGATGGTGATGCGGGTGAGTGAGTGGCGATGAGGAGTGGGTGTGGGTAGGGGTTAGGTAAAATTAGAATTAGGGTTAAATTTGGGGATATTATGGTTAATTAGGGTAATTTAGATAATTTTAATAAAATTAGGGGTATAGGGTATTAATTAAAAATCTAATTTAATCCTTTAAGTTTATTTTTTAAAATATTATTTAATTATCAATTTGTTAATTAACTTCCAATCAAGTATTTTAATTTAAAATTAGAGATAATATAATTAATTTTCTTTGTCTGTAAAAATTAAAAATATTAAATTCTAAAATCTCAATTATTTAAATCAAATCATATAAAATTCTTATTATTTTACGATTACTAAACTTTATAAATTAAATATAGAAAATACCTCAATAATTATAAAATTTGAATAAGAATCTTAATTTATTTCGAACTCAATTAATCAAAATTTACTCTAATTATCTTTAGTAAAGAAATCTCTAAAATTACAGCTATAAATAAATAATTAAACTTAAAATTAATTTATAATAAAATTCTGGGACTTACAGAAACTTACAACCTCATCAGGAAGGTGTAATAGTTGAAAACAAGCAAAATTTGAGAAACAGGGCGTGTGCGTCCGCACAGCGGTGTGCGTCCGCACGCCCAGGAAATTTTTAAAAGTGTGCGTACACATAGGTGTCAAAACATAACAGGGTCTGTTCACTCGCATATCCTGTGCTAGCGCCCCCAACAGATTGGCCTCCCCAACGTGTGGGTGCGCACAAGTCTGTGTGTACGCACATGATGCAAATTTTCCTTTGGTGTGCGCACGCACAAGCTGTGCCAGCGCTGCAGGCAGATTGCCTGCCTTTGCATGTGCGGACGCACAGGTCTGTGTGTGCGCACAGGTCGCCATTTACGCAGAATGTGCGTGTGAACAAGGTTGTGCGTGCGCACATACCAGAAAACTCAGAAATCTGTAACTTTGCAGAATTTTCAGATTTTCAACACCAACTTTGAATGATCATAACTTCCTCTATAAAATTCTAAATTTCACAAACTTTATATCGATTTAAAGGGTTTTCAAAGATCCTTAATTTTAAACCAATTTCAATTAATTTTGAAAATCAAGGCAAAAGTTATGATCCGACAAAATTTACCAAAATTCCACTTTTACCCAAAATCACCATTTCCACAATTACTTTGCAAAATACAACCAAAACCAAACCAAACCATTCCAAACTCCACCTTTGATCAAGATCAACCCTCTATGTCCTACCATACCAAAATTATAACATTTTTCTTCACTTTTCCTTATCCACAACACCTATGTCAACATATCTCATATATCAAACTTCATTAACAATTTTCAACTACATTACCAATCAATCAACACCAATTTCACATTTATCAATATAATTCACTCTTCAACTTCACAATTCATTTATTCTCATCAGATCACTATTAATCATCATTTCATCAAACATCATCATACAATCACATCCAACAATTCAACAACCATTCAAATCCAATCCTATCCTATGGGTCACTAGCCTAAGTGTCCATGAATATTATATACTACATAGAGGAAAATAAAACCATACCTTGGCCGATTCCCAATATGAACCAAATGAGCTTTCAACCAAAATCTAACCACCAAAGTAGCTCCAACAAGCTCCAAACTCACAATAATCAAGCTATATACATATAAAGCACCACAAAATCAACCTAGAGCTCAACATAAATCAAATGTTCACAAGAGATTAAAGTCTCTTACCTTTCCCAACAGATTTGGATGGAAAAATCCAAAACTAAGTAAGGATTAGAATGAACCTAAACAACAAGAATCACAAAAACTCACTTAGCCCCAAGCCCTAGATACCCAAAATTTTGGAGAGAAGAACTGGGAGAATTTCCAGCTTACCTCTAGAGTTTCTTGGATGGATTTTGTAGAGTTCTTCACAAGGAACGCGTAGCTGCTGACGGCACGCAAATCAGAGCTCTAGAACTCAAGATATGAGCTTGAGAAGATTGAGGTGATTAGGGTTCAACCTCTTCTTCTCTCCCTCTTCCAATTTCTATAGTGTGTGTGTTTATGAGGCTAGAGTTTATTAAATGAACCTTTATATATGTTGGACTTAGACCCAATTCAATCCGTTAGCGTTTTTAGCCCGTTTGGCCCAACTTTAAGCCAAACCTTTAAAATTAACGCTCGGTTTTTCATTTCTAATATTTTCGTAAGGTTTTTTACTGTTTTCACTTTTTCTCGCGTAGCACCGGGCAAACTTGAACCGGTTCAACCAATTCAACTGCCGGTTTGCGATTTTTCACAATTTTTTGCAAAAAATATATTTTCTGACTCGGAAAGGCCCACTGAGTCCAAAAATGATGTTTAAAACCTCAAATTCTCACTCTAACTTTCCGGAATCAAATTTGGACAATATAACCACTTAATTAACCGGTTTGATTAATTGCGGTTCTTACACTCTAGGCACATGACGGAAAAGTCAACATTCTTTGTCAAAATCAATAAGTATGATGGAGGATTTGTGACTTTTGGTGATGACGATAAATGTAAAATCATTGCAACTAGAAAAGTAGGTAAAGATCTCTCTACTTTTATTGATGATATTTCTTGGTTGATAGTACAATCCTTTGAGCATTAGCCAATTATGTGATTTGGGTTACTTGGTAATTTTTAAAAGATTAGGGTGTCTTGTTGTGAATGAAAAGATTGACAAAGTATTATTTGTTGCAAATTGTTGTGATAATGTGTATGGCCTCACTCTTGATGAACTAAAGAATCAAAATGTAGCTTGTTTTCATTCTAAAGAATCTGAAAAATGGCTACGGCACAAAAGATTAGGCCATGCTAGCATGTTTCAAATAAATAAGCTTGTTAAAAGAGATTTAATGAAAGGTCTTCCTAAGATCAAGATAATACCAGTAAACTCCAACGCACAAGTTGTATAGGTGGTGAAGATCTTAACACGAGCAAGGAAATAAAGTACTAAACAATGAAGCAAGATAATGAGCAGTTGAGAAATATTAACCGTGAAAATCAAATTTATTTCTTATTATTATTATCTTTCAACAAAATATGATTTCTCAATTTAAAATCTTATTCACCAACCTCTCTTCTAACGCATATGGAATATGCGCAAATGCACTTCATAGTATCCAAATATCCAAATGCAACAACCCAATAATCTCAAGTTCTCAACTCTCAAAGACAGCAATAGGTATACAACAAAAGAAAAATTAACAATGGAAGACATAAGTAGAACCATACAAAATCAAACAAAATCAATCAATCACTATAAAAACAAAAATTCAAAATAGAAATTAAAGACAACAGAACTACAAACTATCAATCCTAAACCACAGACAAAAATAATTGAAGAAAAAAATGAAAAATTAGTAAATCACAAATTAAAAATTAAAAATTATTAATTAATAATATTCAACAATAATTCAACCTAGTAAGTTACAGATTAGTTAACAATTATTCAACCATAAGGCCATATCAAGTTCACAGATTATTCAACAATAATTATTCAATAATTATTGTTAAAAAATAGTAAAATACTTAGAAGAACAGATCTGGCAACAAAGGCAGGAACAAAGCTTACGACGGAGGAACAGAGATGGCGCCGACGACGGTGGAACAGAGCTTTACGATGGAGGCAGGAGGCGAGCCTGGAGACTGTGCTTCCACTACTGAGAGTTTGAGACATTAGCTGAGTGAAGGACCCAGTGAGCTTCAAAGCTCCAATTGGCGACGGCGTCAAGAGCATTCCGGCGGTTGAACGAAAGGGAGGGACTTAGCTCGCCAGTGTTGAGAGGAATGGCCAGCTCGAGGGTGATGGGCGGGATGAGTGAGGGAGTGTGTGCTGCTGTGCCATTGGAGAATTGGAGAGAGTTAGGGTTGGGGGTTACTGAATGCTAAATGGCTACATTTTAGCATTTTTGGGCAAAATAAGAAAATCGGTCGAGTTTTGGTTCAGTTTGACTGACCGGTTACTGGCCAATTTAGCAGTTCAATTCTGTTTTTTAATTTTTACAGTTTTGGAGTATAACTGAACCATGATTCTCATCGATTTATGGTTCAACTGATTCGACCAGCTGATTCGAACCCGTTTTTTGAACATTGATATTGAGGGACACCAACTAAAAGAGGAATATACTTTTCGTTCAAGAATCTAGTATATAGTATTAAATAAAATGTTAGGCTTATTTAGAACATGTCGGTCATAAGTTTGTTGTAATCACAAAATAGAAGACAAGAGAGATCTATGGCTAATAACGATTTAACACATGAACTAACAATGTTGATGATTGGAATACTTATTTTAAAAATTCTCTGCATCCAAGTGATTTCACTAACCAAATCTAACCAAATGATTTATAGTCACGCACCACTTATAACAGACTTTTAACGTAAACCTTCTCTTGTTTGTTCCTCTTCAACGTAAATGTTCCCTTCTTTTTTGATTTTTCTTTGTTTTTGTTTGATTATTGTCTCTTTCTCTTTAAATTTTCATTTTCTTCTTCGATTTTCTTGTGTTCTCACTGAATTTTATTCTCTTTCTTTTCAAATTTTTTATCCGCATTTTTTTTGAAATCAAACGGTGTAATTAAAATCATTTAGGTTTTGCATGTTCCAAAACAATAAATGATTCAAGTTTAAATTAGTTGAATAAGGGCGATTGAATCGAATTAAGTGGACGAGGTTTGGATCATTCTTAATTTTATCTAATTTCATTCTTCAACAATTTTGAATTGAATAGAATGGAACCGAATCTAATGCAATTGAATCGAGTGATAATGAATAATTTCATTCTTCTTTGCTAAAATCAGTGTTGTTTATGAATTTGGATTTGGATAGAATACAGGAGATTCTGAATTTATAGAATGCATAATTTTTTGTTCATTTGTTATTACACAATGGTGATGTTATAATCATATTTCGGTTCATTTGCAGTACAAGTGTGTTGTCGATGAACAATTTGTCCCAATAGTTGGGATGACTTTCAAGACAAATTAAATGGAATAAAATAGAATTAATGTAATTGAATAAAGTGATAATGGATAATTTTATTCTTCTTTGCTAAAATCTGTGTTGTTTAGGAATTTGAATTTGGATAGAATATAGGAGTTTCTGAATTTATAGAATTTACAATTTTTGGTTCATTTATTATTACATAATGGTATTCTTATAATCATATTTCAGTTCATTTGCAGTCTAGGTGTGTTGTCGATGAACAATTTGTTTCAAAGATTGGGATGACTTTCAAGACAAATTGAATGGAATGGAATAGAATCTAATGCAATTGAATAAAGCGAGGTAACATTAATTTGCTTTTGATCAGGCAAAAATGTGTTTTTACATGTTAATACATTTGTTAATATATGATTTACTTCTTTTGCAGTTGAACCTTTTAAATGGTGAATCAATAATTCAGTTAAACTCCAGCCTTTATCATGCACAGGATATGAATTATCCTGAAGAGGATATGACACACTATGATAGAAGTTTCGGTGATTAATAAAATAAATTTTGGTTCATTTATGTTTTACTCATAATCTTTTTTCCTTTGATAAAAATGAGGGTTAATTTCTGATTTGTGTTATGTTTTATTGAATAGTCACTTTTTGATTTTTCAAATTAGTTTCTGCAATTGTGTTGTGGTAAATAGTTTAGGTGTTTATTAGAATAAATTTTGATTCATTTGTGTCTAAATTTCGGTTCATTTGTGTTTCTGTGGCTGTTGAGGTTTAATAAACATATTCAATCTTTTCAGTCTGAACCTAAATTCATTCAAATTAATGTGATCTCAATACAACCTAGACATTTTCAACAAATAAATAAAAAATAATTTAAGAAAAGATTTTTAAATATATATATTAACATTTACAAAGAGTCAAAGACGTGTTTGTCTCTTTATAATTTCTTACAAAATAGTGTTCAGAAATATCAATAGAAATTCATTACAATTTAGAAGATTAAACCTATTTACTTTCTATATCCCCAAAGGACAATCTAAAGAAAAGATTTGAAAGGGCAACGGATGACTTTAAGATTCTTATGCCTTCAGATCCTCCAATGACTTTGTCTCTCAATTTATTTATCTTGTTCAAGAAAATAGTTGGATCATATTCATACCTAAAAGCATCAACTTGTTCCTACAATTGAAAGAAATTTATTAATATGTATTATCAATTATGGTTAATAATATTTACCTATTTTCAATTTTACATGCGTATTTTTTCTTTTAATCTTTTTGGAATCGATTGTTTCCAGCCATGAGGTATATTCCATAATTCCAACTAATAAAGAAATAAGAAAGTAAAACATGATTAATAGGATAGACACAAATAAGTACAGTAAAACTTATTAAATAACACTACTATAGTAAAGAATAATAGGAAGATTGGTACGGTGTGTTGTTGACCGATGATCAAAATATATGGTGCCTCAATGCTTAATTTGGTCAATACTTAATAGCATCATCAAGTGACCCTTAGTTAATTTACAAATAAATCGAAATTAGTTTAGATTTGAACAAGCAGTAAAAAAGATTCAATCATCAATAAAAATACATCGAATTCGTTTTTGATCCAAATAAACCTCAAATAAACTATATGAAATGAACCAAAATTATTTAATGATGATACTAGAGAAAATTAAAAACTAAAAAATTTGGTCAATACTTAACAACAACATCAAGTGAACCTCAGTTAATTCACAAATGAACCGAAATTAGTTCAGATTTGAACAAGTAGTCAAAAAGACTCAATCATCAATAAAAATAAATTGTATTCATTTCTGGATCCAAATGAATCTCAAATAAACTAAGAAATGCACCGAAATTATTTAATGATGACATAAAAAAAATTAAGTAATAAAAAATTTGGTCAATACTTGACAATAGCATTAAGTGAATTTCAATTAATTCACAAATGTACCGAAATTAGCAGCGAACTCGATCTACTAAATGAGCGAACTCAATCCACTAAACCCTAAACTAAACTAGTAGAAATGCAAGAAATGCGATGAAGAAAATTGAACATAATGAACAAGTAGTTTTGTCAGTATATATCTTGAGGAACCTTTGTTGTTCTTTTTTTTTTGTTGATCTCAAATGCGGAATCGGATTTTCCTGTAGTTTTTGCAAAGAATTTAAAAGATTTTTTAGGGAAATTTCAAATTTTTTTATTGCAGTTGAGTTAGAGATGTGAACAGTTTTTTATATTAGAGCGCGAAGCGAAAAATAATATTTGTTTGAGATTTTAGGTGCGTGTTACACGCTCTTTTAATGAGAGTAATTTTTATAAATGTTGAACCTATTTAATCAAATTTAAATGATCATAAAACTTAAATGTGTAATAAATTTGAGTAATTATCCAAATCAGTCCCCAAGGATTTTAGAATCGGACATTTTAGTCTCCAAAAAAAATTAATACACAGATCAATCTCTAAGATTTTACTCCGGCAGAAAAATCAGTCTCCAGTTTATTTTTCGGCAGAGTAATTACTCAGATCGGTACTCAAAGATTTTAAAAATAGACATTTTAGTCCCCAAGAAAAACTAATGTACAAATCAATCCCCAACGTTTCTCTCTATTAAACATAATAGTCCTCCGTCTAAAAATAAAATAAAATAAAATAATTATTATTATTAATTGCACAATAATATTGTACTATATTTTTTTGTATTTTTTGGACAAAAATAATGATAAATTTATTCTTTAAATTTTTATATATATCTATACT
>NC_029777.3:86853746-86892970 GCF_000817695.3 Arachis duranensis
TATTATTATTATTATTATTATTTTTGAACGGAGGACTATTATATCTAATAGAGAGAAATTTTGGGATTGATTTGTACATTAATTTTTTTTGGAGATTAAAATGTCTATTTTTTAGATTTTTAGGGACTGATCTGAGTAATTATTTTGCCGAAAAATAAATTAAGAACTGATTTGTCTGCTGGAATAAAACTTTAGAAATTAATCTGTGTATTAATTTTTCTTAAAAACTAAATTGTCTAATTTTAAAATCCTTGAAACTAATTTGAGTAATTACTCTAAATTTATACTTATTTATTCATCTTTGCAAAATTCCATGATACGATTAATTCCTGATCTGTCTTGGATTCCATGTTACCCTAATACATTTTAAAGAGTGTTGATCGATGCAATAAACTATATACAAATAACTCATTTAAGAGGAATAATTGCATTTTGAAATACTAACAGCCAATGAGCCGTAGCTTAGAATTCTTTTTCCGCTGAAAAGTTTTGAGTACGAGCCTCACTTAATGTAATTTGACCAAAAAAAATAGTGTGTGGTATAATACATTAGTATTTTATAATAAGTGTAGAAAATATATATTGTGAATTATTTTGAGTTTATATTATCTTAAGTAACCATCATAAATTATTCATCATTCATTTTGTCACTAATAATAATATCTATCACTAATCTATGAAAATTAATAAAAAATTTGTTGCTAACGTAAATTTTAATATTAAATATTCAAAATAATATAACACTAAAAATCAATCAGATAGTGTGTATTTATCGATGAATATATATTATTTTAAAATTATTTTTAATATATATTTTATATTTTAATAAATATTTTATTTAGTTGATTATACACCTAATATAATTAAATATATGTAAAAATATAAGTCTTAATCAACACATCACAAAACCCACCGACAAGGTTGGCAATTTTCTTTCTCAAATAAATGAATCCACTAAAAATCAATCTTCATGATGCATCAACCTAAAATGATTTGACAAAGTCCTGATATTTCTTTGAAAGAAGCTCCCAAGTTAGGCTTCTACACCATCACAATTTCGAAATAGGAAACACCTCTTCAATTTCGCCAAAAAAGAGTTTCTTGAAAGCATCCATGTGAGATGAGTCCAAAGCAATAGCCACATTGAATCCATCACCACTAGCATTGTTCGTGATGAAAGCCTTCCCCTCAGAATCCATGAACCCGGGTCCAAAATGAACTGGTTCCCCGAACCCGAAAGTTGCTTCCTTATACGAGAAATTCATCCAACTCACAACAAACAGGTTTGGGTTACCCTTGAACCCTCCCTTATGCACACTCTTCGCTGGATAGTGAATGTTATACCTCACCAAATCCATGTCCTTAGCATTACCAATATAAACAAGTGCATTTCTCACGAACTCATCGTCCACCTTCGCTATAGCCTTCTTCACTTTTTCTACTGCAGAACTCAGAGGATTCTGCATTAGGTAAGAGAAGGAACAAGTTGTTGTAACCGTCGGAAATACTGCATTTCCTGCGTAAGCATTAGGAAGCGGTGGTTTCAGACGGTTGCGACAATTAACCAAAGTGGTCAACCTTGTTGGTTGGTCACCATTTCCTTGGTATCTCGCTTTGGTGACACACCTCCATAAAAGCCCCGAAATGACCTCGAAACTCGAAAACGGAGTCTTAACGTTATTGATTGCGGCTTTCGTTTTGAGTTTCTTGACCTGTTCTTTTGTGAGTTTGACAACTTCAACGACAACTCTGGAGTCTTTTCTCAATGGACCTAACCATGGAGGTGGAGTTCCGAATAATTCTTCTGAATGATCATGCAAAACCTTCTTCGAATTACGCAACAAAGTGCGTGAGTTTAACAAACTTGGATCATAGCATGGGAATTGATCATATGGATCCAAAGATTCTCCTTTGGCTAACTTAGCCCACGTGTTCATGAATCGCATGGTTGCTGTTCCATCAATGGCGGCACGACACAGGGCGACACCGATGGTGAAACCGCCGCAATTAAAGCGCGTGATTTGCACCGCCAAAAGAGGCGTCTCGGAAACGGGAGTACCATAATCAATGTTGGGAATTAGCTGCGAAACTAAACCGGTAGGGACAAAATCGTCACCACAGAAATCGTGCATGGTCTTCCCGTTGCAAGCCGCTTCGATTAGCAACGCTCCTTTGGCGTTGCAAATGATCTCCCATCTCGAACCGTCGATTAAGCTCAACCTACCCGCCAGCGGGTAGTAGATTGACAAAGCCTTGCTGAGAGAGCTCATGAAGGTGGCAACAAGGACATGGTTATTGACAGTCGATTTGTTATATGCATAGAGAAGAGGAGCGTGAGTGCGAAGCTTGATTTGCTCGCAGAGGGAAAAGAGTTTTTCGTTTGGGGTTGGATTGGAAGGAATGATTGTGTGATGAGATTGAATGCTCACCATTTTTTCTCTCCTTCTTCTTTCGTGTGAGAAATTGAATGTTCGCTGCTTTAATTTGTATGTGTGTGTGTTGAGACATAGAAGATTATGCTTACGTCACCTTAGTTTCGGTCACGGCATATGTCATCACGATGTATAAGCAAAATCTTATAGTAACTATCGGAAGAAGAAAATATTAGTTTGAATTAAACAATCTAGTCAATCTACAATCCTC
Organism: Arachis duranensis; assembly: GCF_000817695.3. NCBI lineage: Eukaryota > Viridiplantae > Streptophyta > Magnoliopsida > Fabales > Fabaceae > Arachis > Arachis duranensis. Next base: position 86,856,390 of record NC_029777.3, read on the forward strand.
TGACAGTCTGACCTGTTTCTTTGATAGAAGCAACGCAATAGAAAAGGTCAATAATTAATCAATGATATTTTATAATTATAAAACTGAATCAATTGTACATTCAAAATTTACTTAAGATTATTTTTTTTCCTAGATTTGTCACAGAAATTAATTAGTTTACATATGTGTCTTTAGCATACTTGTTCAAATTAAATAATAAAAGTAATAATTTTTAATATTTTGAAAGTATATAAAAAATGTGAAAGATATAAAATTTTAATAGGGAGACTCGAACCCACCATTTTTAATTAAGTATGGAAAGACTATGTCATTTGAAGTATAATTCATTGACAGTTTAAAAATTTTTTTTATTAAATAAAGGATGATGCATTTTCATTAACTAAATAAATTTTAGTTCTTTATTTTATTATATTTTATATAGATGATTCAAATTTTAAAAATTAACTTATTAATTAGGTTAATTTTTTTACTTATTAAATGGATTATGTTTTTCTTTCTAAAAAATAGAAAATTTAAAATTCATAACTTATTATTTTTTTTATTAGTTATTATCTCCAATAGTTTGTCATTTCTTAAAAAATATAGCATTTGCTATTTTTCTATAGCACATTAGCATCATCACCTCATGACACGACACTTCGCTGAGTTATCATGTCCGCATATCAGATATATTTTGGACACGATATTCATTGACACTCGTTGGATACGCGTGTCTACTATATCTAACCGTGTCTTAATAAAAAATAAAAAAATTTTTCTAAACACTTTTGGACACACCTAAATACCATCACGTATCAGCATATCCAGTCTTATTCTTAAAATAAATTTAGATATAATATATATTATTATTTATTAAAATAATAAATATTTTAAATACTTAATATAATTAAAATAAAATATTAAAAATAATTAAAAAAATTAATTTATAATTTAATATTAATAAAATACCAAAATATTATTACTGATTTAAAATTCACATGTCCACATATCCTTTATTCTGTTGTGTTCTTGCATTATAGCGTTTTTGAAACTTTTCAATCAGTAATGAACTCTTGGCGCAAAAAGTCAAAAATAAAGGTGACAAGTAATTTGTAAATTTAATACGTCAATTTGGACGATTCATTATTTGGGGCAGATTCAATGATCCCACTGGGAGGCTATGTTCATGTATAATTTCCTTTTATATTTTTGTCTATTGTATTTCTCTCATCTTTTTTAAATTTGCGTATCGATATATTTTACGCCCGTCTACATTTATAAAAGAGAAACTATAATTCTGTTGTTTGTTTTTTCCTTTTAGAGTAATAGTAGCCATTTGAAAAAAAAATTAAGATTTTATGTAAAATAAAAAATGTAAATTAACACGTACGTAAAATTAAATAACGATAATAAAATTTAAATCATAAATGATTTAATTTAATAAAAAAATTTTAAAATTATTTAATTTATTTGAAATTATAATATCAACAAATTTTTAAAGATGAATCAAAATTTTAAATACTATGTGCAAAAGAACGTGAAGATTATTGGGTTAAATACATTTTATTAGTATTAGGCTTAGTTTGGTAAAGCTTTTGCTTTTTAAAAGTAGCTTATGAAAGCTGTCTTTTAAAAGACAGCTTTTTAAAAGCTACAGCACTTACGTTTGGTAAAATTAAATTAAAAATGGCTTTTAATAAGTACAAGCACCATAATTGTGTTTGGTAAAACAGCTTTTAAAAGTTGAAAAAATTATAATAAACATGTTTACTTGATTTATTCTCTGTACTAATATAAATAGATTTATCATTAGTCAATAATAAAATTTGTATGTAATCCAATGTTAGTACTGGGTACGTCCATTACCCACCTATGTATATTGGCTCACCTTTACAGATCATAAAAAATGGGACACATATCTCAAATAAACTACTCTTATGATTATATATCTATATTTACATATGTATATACATGTTGTTATTATAATTTGGACTAATGCTCATGCAAAAAAAATTTTATGATTGGTTTTCATCAACCTCTTCCCGTTTCAAAGAACAGAAAAAAACAAACAAACATAATAGATCTACTGAAAAAATACAAAATTAACGCAAAAAAAATAATATAAATAGATAGAAGTTCATACCTAATATGTGATAGAGATGTATTTGTGTTGAAATTTGTGAAGATTAGGTTGAAAAATAAAAAATATATGAAGATTGTGTTAGATTTTATGAAGGTTAGGAAGAGAAGTTAGAAATATATGAAGATTTTAATGGCAATATAATAACGGGAAATATGTGCGGGAAAATGAAAAAAATTTGGTAAAGCATAAGCCAGCTTTGAAAAGCTCCCTCCTAGGTGCTTTCAAAAGCACCCCTAACTTTTAAAAGCCGCAAGTACAAGCACTTGAGTTTTTTAATTTACCAAACGCAAAATGACGTGCTTGTGCTTTTTAAAAGCACAAGCACCTCCTGAAAAAGCTTTACCAAACCCAGCCTAACTTGAATGCAAGCCCTAGGGCACTTACTAGTAAAAGTAATTAAATCAAGTTCTAATAATTAAAATAAAAATTTTACTTAATTTTCCAATCATTGAATAATTTTCTATATTTAAACTATAAACTCTGGTAGTTATAAAAGAATAAGAATTTTATATGACTTAGTTTAAATAATTGAGATTTTAGAATTTAATATTTTCAATTTTTACAGACAAAGAAAATTAATTATATTATCTCTAATTTTAAATTAAAATACTTGATTGGAAGTTAATTAACGAATTGATAATTAAATAAAATTTTAAAAATAAACTTAAAGGATTAAATTAGATTTTTAATTCATACTCTATACCCCTAATTTTAATAAAATTACCTAAACTACCCTAATTAATCCTAATATCTCCAAATTTAACCCTAATCCTAATTTTACCTAACCCCTACCCACACCCACTCCTCACCGCCACTCACTCACAAAAATCCCAACAAGAAAAAAAAAAGAGAAGGGGAAAAGGGAAACTAAAACAGGAAAGAAAGAAAAGGGGAAAGGGAGAAGAGAGGGAAAATGGTGAGGAGGGTAGAGCATCGCCGGCAGAGGAAGGCGGAGGAGGAGTCGCCGTTGTCCAACATGCCACCGCGCTCTGCCCTGTCTTGCGTCGCCACTGCGCCATGCGTCACCGCCGATTTGCCTCGAAGCCACCATCGCGAATCAAAACTGAGGCGAGAGAGGCAATCGCGCGAGGAAGAAGCGTCACCGTCCCGTGGAGTCGCACTGCCGCTGCTGTCCGTGCCATCGCCGTCGCCCTCACCACGTGGCGCCGCCACAAAACCGTCACCGCCATCGAGCCCGAGACGGAAAAGAGAGCGCGCTCGATGAGTAAGGATGGAAGCTAGGTTTTGTCGCTGTATAACTCCATTGCTACTTCTGCTGTGCCCTGTTGAAGCTTCTGGCCGCGCCTCTACGTCGCCGGAGCTCCACGCCACCGCTGAAAACCGTCTCGGAAGCCTATTTGCTTGGTAAACTCTAAACCTTGCTTCAGCTTCTTTGTCTATTAAATTGATTTTCACCGTTAGAGTGGTTGCTGAGGTTGTCTGTGTTAGGGGTCACCGCGAGTTTCTCTGCCGCCCCCAGAACCACCGCCAAACTTTCCGCAGTTTGATTCAGTCATTATTCCTTTATTACGGTAAGAGTTTACATTTCAGAACCTTTCAAAAATTGGTATTCTAGTATGTTTGAATAGAAATTCTAAGGTTTTGGTAACGTAGGGTTGAATCCCGATTACTGCATGTCATGATTAAAGCTATTGTTGTTGCTGCGAATGGTTTGGAGTTGAAGTTGCATCTGCCGCCGTTGCAAGCCAAGAGAAAATGAATTTGTGACGCATTCTAGAGTTTTCGAGTTTCAACTTCGAGATAGGGGTTTTCTTAAAATCTAATTTATATTACAGAGTTGTGACAAATAGATATCGATGCAAAGAGATTTACTTCTGTGATTATATTTGTCTTATGAATGTGATGGTTTGTTGGACTGAATTATTGGGTGCTTGATTGCGTGAGTGGTGTGTGGTTGTGGATAAAAACCGGTTTGGAATGTTATTTACTTGATTATTAAGAAAGGTGGATTTTCTTGGTTGTAGAGTTTACTTAGTAATATAAATGAAACGATTTTGGAAAATAATTTGAGATATAAATTGATTCTGGGAGCGATTTAATTGTGAGTTGGTTTGATTTTATGAATGATTTAATATTTGAGTCGATTCGATTTTAAAAAGAGTTTTATTGTTAGAATTGGTTGATTTGAAAATAATTTGACATTGGAACTGGTTCAATTCTGAAAAATGTTTGAGATTTGGAAATGGTTGAGAAAAGGTTTGAGAAATGTTTGGATGGGACCCGAAAAGGGTGGCAGTGTCCGAGTTTTAGAGGAGATGTTGCCGAAATTTTATAAAATTGAAAGTTTTATTTAAAGTAATTAATTAAAAAGATTTGTTTTTAAGCATTATACGTTTTAAGATTGATTTGTTTATCAAAGAAGGAATTTTGTTTTGGAATTGAGATTGTTAACGAACAGAATGAAAAAGAGGATGATGAGGATTTTATTTGAAATATGGCTTTGAAATGAACTTGTAAATGAGATTTAGATTGATGAATGATTATGATGTTGAGAATGTTGAGATGTAAACTTTGAATTATTCACATGGCTTATGAATTTAAAATATCTGAGATATGAGGTTCCCTGGATTAAGTGTCGTGACTTGCCACCACGTGTACTAGGTTGAAAACTCGATACTCTGTTGACCTTACGACGTAAGTGTGTGACCGGGCACTATATAAATTCCCGAGAATGTTACCCCCATTGAGTAATATTGATTATTTGAGAAAAAGATATGCATAGACTCTTGGGGATGCACGTCGGGGGACAATCTAAGTACAATTCAGACTTGTCGGTTTGGCTGGATAATCAACAGATGAGCCTCATCAACCATAAGACAGGCATGCATCATATGCATTTGTATGCTTTGTTTGAGTTTGAACTTGTTTTGGTTTGCCTAATTGCTAAATTGTTCGTAACTGCTACTTGAACTATTTGCTGTAATTGCTGCCTACTTGTGTTTTGCTTGTCTGCCTTGCCTGTGTTTATTCTGGCGTGCTACATTTGAGATTGAGCTTGGTGCTGAATTATTGATTGTGTTGTTTGATTGCGTGGTTGGTTTCTGATTGAGATTTTCTTATAAGAAAGGAAAGGTTTCGAATTTCTGAAACATTAAACATTGTTTCTTTAAAAAGGTTTTGAATGATTACCTATTGATTTTTTAAAAGATTCATAAGGCAATGATAATCACTGAACTTGAAAACAGTTTTCTTATTAAATATCTTCTTATGACAACTTTGAAACTCCGTGGTGAGACCGTGTGGTTAGATTCTCACCCCCTACAACTTTACCTTTTCAGGAATCGGAAGAAGAAGCATTAAGAAGAGTTGTACTGCGTTTGGTTTATAAGTTGTTGAATTAATTAGATTATTTTCTTCCCTCGTCTTTGTTATCACAAGTTTGTAAGAGGGATAGGATTTGTATGTTTTATATGTATATTATATTATGAGTTATTATGTAAGTAGTCTTGTATATGAATCCATCACTGTTTGTATTTTTCTTAAAATCAATTGTTTATTTTCGGTTTTTCAAAGAAATCAGCGCTACAGTGCGAGTCACAGGCTCCTATTTTAGTATTTAGTATGTAAAGTAGTCGTAATACTTCTTTCTATCATAGTAGCGCAGCCGGAAGCGTGACTTCTGATAGTGAAGATGTTACAACTTTGATAAAAAAAAATTATTTTCTCTGCTAATTCCATTACCTAGATGTTGCAGGAAGAAGTGCGGAAAGGAGAAATGTGATAACTTATAGTTATGCTAAGCCAATTGGACGGGATTGGTTCTCTTCACGACTGCGTTTGCACGGGTCATCGAGGGACAGTGGCGCATGGTTAGGCTGCGGCGGTGGCGTGAGGGTGCGGCGGCGTACATGGGCAGCAGCTGAACGACGTTAGGGGGAACGACAGCGTTATGATGTGTCGGAATGGCTATCTCCAGCACCGACGTCGAGTTTTGGGCATGGACCAGAGATCAACGACAGCGAGTTTTGAGTGTGGACCATAAATTGAAAAATTATAGTGAAATTGAAAGTAACCGTACTTAGTGTGAATGTGTTTAATTGCTAATCCTAATTTTTTTTTAAATTTTAAAATCTGAAATTAAATAATTAATTAAGAATCTGATTTTTAATTTTTAATTTATCTTCCTTTTTAAATCCATTATTCACATTGTTTACAATCATCATTGTTTTTCTATACTTTCTCATAATATTATTGTATAAGATACAATAAATATGACTTTTCATTCTAAAACTGTTGGTGCAAAAATTTGACACTACATTTATTTTGATTATAAGGTGGATATCAACTGGTATAAAGGTATCTCGATTGACTATGAAATTCAAAATAGAGGAGATAGCAAAAAGGAAGTTGGATTGGTGAAGGTGCAATTAACACGTTGGGAATGTAAAGACTATTCTTAGTGGATAAATATTAGTCTTAATGTAAATACTGTTATTTGACTCTCAATACGTGGTAAGAATGTGGCAGTTAACCTTGGAGAATAAATTAGTTTCGACATTGGAATTGATAAGTCCCGGATTGAGATCGCTTTTTTAGAGGAGTCGTATCTGTTCTCCGAATTGAGATCATTGATACAAGCTTGAATCGATATTTGTGTCGAGGTCGAACAAAAATCAAACGAAACAAATTGGCACACCTGGTAAGACTTTGGGTTGAGTTGGTGTTTAACTTTGCATGTGTCTGCACACTAGAAAGGTAATAAGAAATTTTGATAGAACTTCTACTTTGACAATACGTCAAATGGAGACACTAGACAAGTTGAAAAAACAAACATAAGGAGTGAAGAGATCGAATCGATTTCTCCAGCAGTTAGTGCTAGTCGAAGAGTAACTCCTGTAGTTGCTTCATCAGCGGAAATTCCCCCGACCACACTTATTACATGGCCTCTGTATGGATTGCCACCTAATTATTCCCCACCTTATATAAAAAAGGTCACAATCTCAATATTAGAGGTATAGGCAGAATCATAACAATGAGGACTAACCCTATGTACAATGTTTTGCCTCTTCCTAGGTACCCTTCAATGGATATACAAGGTGATTATAACCCTAATGGATTTAACTATACTATTTATCAATATCTGATGGATAATTATCCATTTTTAAGGTCATTACTAATGTCTCGGCAGCCTACTATGCAAATGCCAAGTGTCTTTCCAACGTAGGACTTAGGGTTGACCCAACCAAAAGGGTTAAATATGGCTGGAAGAAGATTGATCTATTTTTCTCATAAATGCCAAAGCAAATTCCTGTAAGAACAGTCCCTCCAAATATAGTCAAATTCTTGGCTGTATTAAGGCAACAAATCGAAGGTTGCCATCATAACTTATTCAATATGCTCACATAGCAAATGGCTACACTCTTGAACCCATGATTGAGAATAATAATGATAGGATAGAGCAAGTGGTTTGATGAGTTGATGATGTTACACGAACAATTAATCGACCATTTAATCCATCATACCCCCGATAGGTGAAGCACCTGCAAATAACCCACAGTGATTGTACAAAAAGGAGATGATTCAAACAGAATATTAAATGAGGCAAGAGCAAATAATGCTGCTCAAGTCTATGGTCAAAATATAACCTAAACTGTCAAGCAAATTTTAAATAAAATTAGCCTTAACATAGGAGTAACAAATTAGCCTATTTTATTTCTCCTTTCTCCAACTATGTTTTTATAGGCTAAACTCCCTAAGGGCATCAAAGCTCCAAAATCTCTCACCAAGTTTTCAGAGGAGACTAGTGAGTTGACTGTCGAGCATGTGGCTCCGTATACGGTTGAGATAGGAGAATTAACTAGTAACGAATATTTAAAAATGAGGTACTCTCCTTCTTCTCTTGCAAAAAAAAATGCTTTTACATGGTTTTTCAAATTCGTAGCCTAACTTGATTCATTTGGGTGCAACTAGAAAGAAATTTTCATGATTAATTCTTTAGAGGAGAACTGAAAGTAACCCTATCATATTTGTTTACAATCAAAAGAGAGAAGAAGAGTCAATTAATGACTATCTCATATGTTTCAAGAATATGAAGAACAAGTATTTTACTCCTATTTTTGAGCCAGAGGTAGTCAAAATGGAAATCAACGACCTCAATTTTAGTATTCACAAGAAGTTAGTAAACCAACAATTCCTCAACTTAGCTCAGTTGGTTGATAAGGTTCAGCAAATTGAAAAACTCAATAAAGAAAAAAGAGGAGCACGAGTCGAGTAAAAAGAAAATTTTCTTTAACAAAAAGTAGCTTTGTCAAATGTATGATTCAAGAAGAGTTGAGTAGTGAAATTGCTTTTGCAGCAAAGTTAAAAGATGGGCTACCTTATGTGTGTCAATCTCTTAACCCAACTAAAGATAAAGCTCCTTTATTAGGGAGAAGAACTTACTCTTTTAATTTAACAAAAGCTTACCAAAATTTTCACATACTTTAAAGGATAAGCAATTTGTTCTCCCTAAGGGGAAAAAAACTCCCTTTATACTTATTGATTTGATTATTAAATTCTGATATATAATTTGTATTTTCTCATGTGAGTTATAGATATATTATTTATTTATTGAGTTGCAAAACTCACTCTGTTACCTTTTTATATTTTTTAGATACAAATATTGATTCGAGTTCTAATCCTTCAACTCTTCAATAGATATTAGTTGTTCTGTGAGCCCTTTAACTTCCATGGGCCTTAGAATTTATACAGTAATTTTTTAATATATTAGCTCTATTTATGATCTATATATCACAGACAAGATCCGTTATATATATATATATATATATATAGCTTGAACTACATATTTACAAAAGAATTATCAGACTTACTAAAGAATTATTTCTTATGCATCGGTCACGTATGCGTGTGATTTTGCTTGTTGTTTCTTTTTAAAGGTATAGATTTATCCTTTCGGTTATAACATCTACAAACTATCACTTATGGGTTTTATACACTGATTGTAACTCTTGGCAGTAAGTACAATTTAGACTAATTAAATTGTGATTACAAAAGTGATTGAATTTTGGTAGCAATATCTAATAAGATTTACGACATGCATTGATTTGATCTTTGAGGTTCTAACCATACTATTGTTGCCTTCGAAATTGAGATTCGAGTATCATAATGTTTACATGATCCTTTGTTGGTTGTGATTAAGCACATAAAGTGATGAGCTAGGACTTTATTGTCATGCTAGACATACTAAGAGAGTCGAAATTACTATTGGATTTTACGTGGGCCATTATTAGCAGATTTACCCTTGTCTTTTGAGATGATTAGCATGACGGTTTTCTCAAGCTACTAGTGTTACCATCAGAGTAAAGTAACCGTGCGAAAATCTGATGGTAATAGTTGGCACAAATTAAAATTAAAATGGCATGCCTTCTACCGATGGATTTTGCATTGGATAAATCCAATAGTAAGAAAATTTTGAAAATATGTCGTTTTAGAGTAAAGAAACCAATGTTACCATCAAAATTCCGATAGCAAACTTGACCTAAATTTGAATTTCCACCCCTCCTTCATTTCTGCATCTTTACTCTCTCTCTCTCTCTCTCTCTCTCCTCTCTCCTCTTTCCTATCTTCTTTTCTCTCTTCTCTCACCACCACCACCAAACTCTATCGTCGCTGCTACTGATGCATGGCATGGCCACTGTCACTGCCCCCTTCTCTACCATTGTAGATGGGTGTTGCATGAGTTCTCTCTCTTCTCTCACCACCAGTAGCCTCCATTGTTGCCGCCAATGAAGTCTGTCATCACCACCGTCATTGCCACTATCACTACCCCTAACATTGTCGTCGTGAGTGGGTGTTGCACGAGGAAAGATAGTGTTCAATCTCCTTCAGCTACTGCTGCCATCGCAAAGCCTCACCGCCGTCAATGCTGCTTCTACGCTTTCCTATTAGGGCAAGCTTTTGCCATTATGTTATTTTTTATTTTTTTATTTTCTTCAAAAATTTTAGGTTAATATGTTAGTTTAAGTTAGATTAATTTTGTTAGATTAGGTTAAAATTTGATATAGGATATTAATATATAAATTTTGTTAGATTAGGATTATTATGGTTAATTAGGGTTTATTTAGGGTTGATTACGATTAATTATGATTTAATTAGCGTTGATTTATGGTTTATTGTTGAAATAATTTAGAGTGATTAATATAATATTTAGTTAGTTGAATTAGTTTATTTAAACTTTAGAGTAACTTAAAGTGATCAATGTTTAGTTAGGGTTTATTTAAGGTTTAAAGTAATTTAGATTAATTAGAGTACTTATTGTTTAGTTTAATTTGTTATTTGTCAGTTTAATTTGTATATTAGGCTAATATATTAGTTAAATATAGGTTAATTAAATTAGTATAAAGTAATTAGAGTTTAAATTTTTATCAAGGTTTGGTATAGGATATTAATATAATAATTTTATTAGATTTGGTTAAATTTTGATAGAGTTTAAGGTTTAAGTTAATTTATAGTAATTAAGATTTAATTAGGATTGATTTATGGTTTATTGTTAAAATAATTTAGAGTGATTAGCTTTTAATTAGGGTTTATTTAGGGTTTAGAGTAATTTAGAATGATTATTGTTTAGTTATGGTTTAAAAAATGTAATTAAATTTATTCATTAATTTTTAATTTTTACTAACTTTATTTCTGTTTTAGGATTTTTTAGCTTTATTATCATGGGTTGTTCGTGTTGCTTATATACTGGGTTGTTTGTGCAGTATCGAGGTTGGTTTTTATGCCAGACTTATTTTTCTAGAATGAAGTTTTAGGAAGGAAGTGGGAGAAGGTTGCCTAATGGCGTCTTCTCGAAATTCTTGTTTGCTAAAAAATTATGGAGTAATAAGCAGATGCGCACTAGAATGACTAGAATTTCATATTTGCTTGAATGTTTGTTTGTTTTAATATATAGTTGTAATTGTTTTAACTGTGAAAACTGAGACATTTTTTTTAGTGGAGGTCTCAAAATTAAAGAAAAACTCTGCCAAATTTTTGTAAAAATTGTTAAGAAATGTATGGTTTGTAAAATTTGAAAATTATATTTGTTGGATGTCGCTAATAATTATAGCCGAACTCTGTCAAAATTTCTAAAATATTTAATAAGGATGTGTTGATTGTTTGTTTTAATACATGCTTACAATTGTTTAAACTGTAAAATTGAGAATTCTTTTTGGAGGACACTAAATTAAGGAGAAACTCTGTTAAAATTTCTAAAAAATTGATAATTAAGTTGTGTTATTGGCTGAATTCTAGGTTGTTGGTGTTAAAATGATTCCAACGCATCGTTTGTAGACGTACAATAGGGATAATAGGCAACATGGAGAATCAAACATGAGTTCTTTGAGGGGTTGATTACTCGTTTGTTGCGTACATGTTCAACATAAAACTTTATAGGTCTCAAGGGGTATCTAGGTGTCTATACTATAAGTATCACTTGATTAAGGGGGTAAGGACTTCAGATACAACCTTGTACCTTTATCGTAATGGGTTCAATGATTGGTATTGGGTATGGACTGAACACAAAGAAGTTTATGAGTAGCAAATCAACTGATCTGCACCTATTGTCAATAGGTTGAAGGTTGGTCACGCAGGATTAGCTTGGTTAAAGAAGCAAAAATTAATGTGTTCCTGCAACCCCTCGTAAATGAGCTAAATGAATTGTAGAATGTTGGAGTATAGACCTACGACAATTCAACTAAACCAAACTTTCAAATACATGTTGCATTGATGTGGACCATCAATGACTTTTCTGCATATGGGATGTTATCGGGTTGGTCCACTCAACGGAGGATGTCAAGTCTCATTGGCATGGAAGATACGACGTCATTTTGACTTAATAATGGGATAAGAATTCGTGGTTTGATTGTATTGTTGATTCCTTGAGTTCAACCATCATTTTCAACATAATAAGGACTCGTTTAGGCATAATAAAATTAAAGGATAAGAGCCCCCCGTTTGATTGAGTGGTTTAGCAATTTAGCATCGTGTTAGTCGTATCTCGAAGATCATCCATAACGGGAGAGGGTTGTGAATTCAGGATATAGAAGATAGCATAACTGGAGGAAGCAAAGTATCTTTTGGGAATTGTCTTACCTGAAGGAAAATATTGTGCGCCATTGCCTAGACGTAATGCATATTAAAAAAAACGTATTTGATAACATCATGCACATGGTCATGGACGATGATCAAACCAAGGATAACAATAAAGCTATGTTAGACTTAGTTGAAATTCCAGTCGACTTGATCTGAACTTAAAGAGACTTGACAATAGACAAAAGCTTTTGTATGCTTTAATAAAGGAACAAAGATAGAATATTTGTAGATGGATTAGGAGTTTGATATTTCCTTATGGTTATGCCTCTAACTTGGGTGGATGTGTAAATGTCGCTCAGGGTAAGCTTGCTTGGCTGAAGAGTCATAACTGTCAAGTTTTCTTGGAGTTGTTGCTACCTGTTGACTTAAGAGAACTTTTCACTAACATTTGAAAATATCTTACAGAGATAAGTGAGTTTTTTAGGGAGTTGTGAGCTTCCAAATTAAGGATTGATCTTCTCTAGCCCCGTGATATTGTGTAACATAGAGAGATATTCTCCCTTAATTTTTCTGTTGTGATAGAACACTTGCCAAATCACCTACCTTACGAAGAAAGAATGTGTGAACCAGTCTAATTTAGATGAATGTATCCCTTTGAAAGATTGATAGAGTCATTCAAGCAAATTGTAAGAAACAGAACTCATGTCGAGGGATCCATATGCAAGTTACTTCTAGCCAAATAGACTTTCACATTTTATTCCTTCTATTTTAAGCCATATGTTAAAACCCAGAGAAATAGAATTGGTAGGAATGATGATAGGGGACAATTCTCATCTAGTGGACCAAAATACCCGATCTTTGTTCAGGAACGATATGAGCTAGGCGGGGGTAGTGTTTAAACTAGAAGGAAGTCGAGGCCGCACATCTGTATGTATTGCTAAATTATGATCAGATTTCACCCTATATGACATAAGTTTGTTAACTTATTTAAATAACTTGTTATATATTTCAAAGATTAATTTTATTTATTTAGATAATTAATCTCGTTGTAATACTATTTTAATATAGGTTATTTCAAGAAACAAAAAAGCTTATTCTTCACTTGATATGTTTCTACCTTTGGTTCAAAGAATACGTTCAGTTGAATCTGTATGACACAATGGATGCTGAACATGTTGTACTTAGTACGTCAATGGATATCAATTTTGATTCTTTTCAATGGTCACTGGATAAAAAAACAAATAACACCGGGGTTTGGGTTTGCGGAGTCGCAAAGACACAAGTAGTGGTCATTCTGATTAGTTTGGTGTGTTGTACAATATAATTCAATTACAATAATTTTGTCATAATATATACACAGTATTTGTGTTTAAATGTGAGTGGTTTGATCCAAGTCCGCGACAGAGAACAAGAAAGCATAAAGATTACAATATCACTGAAGTAAATGTGAATAAGAAATATAAACATTACAACCCTTTTATTTTATCCCAAAATATAGGATAAATATATTATTTGCCTTATTTGGAAAATTATAAGTCTAGTTGGGTGGTTGTACTTAAGACTAAACCGAGAGGTCGCATCGACTTTAATGGAACGAAGGACCAACAACCTTATCAAGTTTGATGATCTAACTCCTTCGAAGTTGGTGGTTGACACTAGTGATCCTATCACCCTTAGGTCACCTCTCATGGACGTTGAAATCATTGACCTTAGGATACATGATGATATTCATCCACCAGAAGAAGAAGGTAACGAAGAAGAAGAAAAGAATGAAGAAGAGAAAGAAGAATTCAATAATCAAGAAGTAACATCCGGAAAGGATGATTAACAAGGGGTTGATGGGACGAAGAAGAAAAGGAATACAAATGGGGGCAATCTTAGGATTTTCTTTTGTGTATTTTGAAATTATTTTCTTTTATTTTATTGACAAGATTACTTTATTCTGTTTTTAGTAGTTGTTATTCCAGATTATATTGTAGTTTTTTATTTTAAAGAAAAATATTTAGTTTTCATTAATTTTTAATTTCAATGTTAGTTATTAGTAAAAGCAGATTATAATTATGATAATTATAGTTAAAAATATTAAACAAAACTATTTTTTTAAAAATTAGCGCAGTCAGATTTTGCATGGAATAAATTTGACAATAGCAATTAGAATTTTTTAACATTATTTTGTTACATAATATTTCTGTTGGAATTTTCGAAAAAATTTTTGACGATAATTAAGGTGTAGAAAAATTAAACATGGCGCCAATTTTATCTTCGGATTTTTTTCGACGGTAATAACAAATAAAGATGGTCACTCCGAAAATAGTTACTATCGATAACTTTTCGACGTTAATTAGTGTTGGATTCATAAAATTCGCTAGTAAATACTTATCGATGATGTTTATATCGTCAGATTTAGTTCGACAGTAATATTATTACCAGCGGATTTTTTTTAAGAATTCTACAGGTAATCCGATGATTTTCAGTGATTTCTTTGTAGTGACAATGGTGAAACAACGTCGTTTATTTTTAGTGCCTAATTAAAGCAAAAATGCCCAATCGAAGTGTCTGTGCAAACTGTTTACATGCTCACAACTATCAAAACGACATTGTTTCTGTTTTGATTGGTCACCAAAAGCAAATAATGTCATTTTATCATTGTCCAGCGCAGCAAGAGAGTTCTAGGTTATCATTCTATTTACTGAATGATTGTCGGAAAGAGGTTGAAGGACTACTATAGTATTCGAAGCTCAATCTCAGGGACAACATTAGTGCAATTAAAACTTTATGGAGTAAATCAATACACAACATGAATCTTAGGAATCACTTTAAGTATTTAATCTGCAAAAGCAAAGGAGGCAATGTTCATAACATGATAATAATGCTGCTTTTTTTGCACAAATGTGTGAATTCTTATGGTTTGACTTCTCAAAATGGATGATGTTATGCTGTATGAGAGGCAAGGTGGGAAGACGATGCTCTAGTGGTGTATTTTGCAAGACTATAATCAAAATCTTGTTGATGTTTCAATAGGGTTATCTCTTTAGGGAGTGAATCCTCTTAAATTTTTTTCAATTGTTTGATAAAGTGTGATTTTTTACTATTCAATATTTTTTTCATATGTTTTTTTTTGTCTCACTTAAAGAGTATAAAGTGAGAAATCATACTTTACCAAACAATTTAAAAAAAATTGAAATAATCCATTTTCACTATCAAGTCATCGATACATTAGTCCAAAAAAAAAAAAACCGCTAACACACCGTTTTCTACGTATTATGGATTGTTTAAATTCATCAATTTTTCAATCAAGGTTTAATTTGGTCCATATGATGCATATTGGACTAATGATGCATCAAGTCTTTCGAGTCTGGTATGAACTTTTTTTTATAAAAAAATATACTGCTTAATGCAATGACTAGTTCTTTTCTTTCGCTTCAGGACATTTACTTAAGGAAAAAAGATTTGCCACAGT
This sequence comes from Arachis duranensis, assembly GCF_000817695.3. Taxonomy (NCBI): domain Eukaryota; kingdom Viridiplantae; phylum Streptophyta; class Magnoliopsida; order Fabales; family Fabaceae; genus Arachis; species Arachis duranensis. The sequence continues at coordinate 86,872,004 of NC_029777.3, forward strand.
TTTTTTATGTCTAAAATGAAAGTTTGAAATTCCAATTTTTTTGTTGTTCATGATATTCTTTAGTTCAGTACGTCAAAGATTAATCTATTATAGTTTAAAGTTTTATTTAAAAATTTATTATTGGCTAATAAATTACTGCATGCATAAAGTGGAATTCAAACAATCTTTTGATTAAAAGACGTGTCATAACTTCATAAGTCACTAGACCACACTGAAATGGATAAATTACTTCACTTTACCATTACAATTTGTAAATTGCCCACTACCCTATTCCACTATTCGTCTATTCCTAACTGTTAATTTCTTTTTTTCAAGGTTAAAAATTTTTCTGTGAAAAAAAAGTTAAAAATTTCCAGTTTTTTGGACTTTTTTTGTTCTGTTTTTTTGGACTTTAATTGCCCACTACCCCGTCACAACCAGTAACTTCTTTTTGAATAGGTTAACAAAATTTTTATTTTTGGTCTTTAACGTTAACAAAATTTGATTGGACAAATACTATAGAAAATTATTGAATATAACCTTTTTCGTAGTTGGATTGGACCAAACCTGATAACTGGACTAAGATTCTATTTCATCCCACCAAAATATTAAAAAAAGAAAAAGAGATGAGGCAGCAGCTAAAGAGAAAATAATAATGCCACGTCCAAAAAAAAAAAAAGAAAAAATAATAATGCATAATTAAAAAATAAACTTTTCATTGATACCCAAAATATTGAGTTTTGTAAATAAAAAATTATGCATAATAAAAATCAGCTACTATAATAATAATAATAATAATAATAATAATAATAGTATCGAATAGTATTCAATTTGAGAAGAGAATCTTTATAAAGGATTTTGAATAGATTTGAAATTTAATAGATTAATAAAATCTATAAATCTGAATATATTATTTCTATTGAATATTCAAATTCATTTTTTTATTACTATCTTTTTTATTTTGTGATTTTATTCTATATTATTTTTTTGGAGTTAAACAAAGAGATTCGCAAATAAAAGTGTTAGTGCTACTTACATTCCAAAAAATTAAATGAGTTGAAATTATAATTGATACGACTGAAAATGATATATAAGTTAATATATGCTCTAAAGTTGAAAATATCATAAAGCGCTTCTTTAGGAGTTAAACTCTCATTTGTCCATATTTCGAGAAAGAATATTTTTTGTTTTTCATTCCCATTCACATAAAAATGAATACTATGATTTGCGTTTTGAACAGGCATGAATATTGCATATTATTATTATTATTATTATTATTATTATTATTATTATTATTATTATTATTATTATTATGGATTTGTATTTATGCATTCTCTATAGTTAATTTTTTTTTTAAATTATGAGTGAGACTCGAACGTACGACTTTTAAATAAGAGTTAATACTTAGTACTTAATTTGGTCTCTAAATTTACATGTGGGTCTTAATTTATTCCCTTAAATTTCAATTGCCTCTATTTAGTCCCCAAACATTATAAACATTTCTTACATTAGTCCCTGAGACGATTTTTAGAACAAAAACATTAATAGAGCGCTGCTATAGCCAGTCAGATGTCATGTTGAAACTTGTAAAATGATACAGTTTTGGCTTTGACATTCAAATAGCTCAAAAACGGCGTCGTATCACTTATTTTGTTAGGTAAAATTTTAATAAACACTACTTATGATGTTGTTTTTGGGTTATTTGAGTGCCAAAACTAAAACGACATCATTTTATAAAGTTTAGTGTGACATCCGACTGTTTACGACAGTGTTCTATTAACGTTTATACGTTGAAAATTGTTTTAAAGATTAACATGAGTTATATTCGCAAAGTTTAGAAATTAAATAAAGATAATTGAAATTTTAAGAACTAAATTGAGATTCGCATGTAAATTCAAAAACCAAATTGAATATTATCTATATAAATATATATGAAAAAACTATATCATTTAAAGTATAATTCATTAGCATATAGTTAATTAATTTAATAGTTAATTCTTATGAGTATTTATAAATTAAAACAAGAATTGTAGACTTATAAATTAGCATTAGTTACCGAATGGTGCATATGATAGATGAGAAGAGGCCAATAAAGATATAAATACACATATTTAAGCTACTATTTCAAAACAAGTAAACTATAAAAATAATACTCACAAATTTTTATCACCGACAAATATAATTTTAAGAGATACGAATGACAAAAAAATCTTTAAAATATTTAAAAAATCACAAAAAATTAATTATTAAATATATATTCTCAAATACTATTTAAAAAAACAAATTTTGATGTGCTTTTTTTGCACATATTATTAAAAGAATGAAACATTTTATTCTTAAAATTTATGATTTTACTAGAAAGAATTTTTTATTTCATTTTTTATTGTAAATGATTAGAATTAAAAAAATAGTCTAAAAATCTAATTTTGTTATAGTTATTTGTGTGTTCTAAATAATTATCCAAAGGTTTATGAGAAAATTTGGATTAAAAAAATATAAAAATTATTTGTCAAATACAAAATAATTTGTCACTTAATTATAAAATCTGATTATTTTAATTATTTTTAAATTATTTTTAAATTATTCAAAAAGTTATTTGTCGTTTATATTTTTAGAATTATTTTTGTTGGTAATATAAATTTTTTATTATTATTTTAATTGTTTATTCATTCCCGAGACAATCCGACGAGGAAACCAACATCCTATTAGCCAACTAGCCAATAAACAAACCTTTTTTCATTTAACAATTTTTTTTTTGAAATTATCATTTTATTCCTTCTCATTTTTTCTCCTTCTTTTTAATATCACAATTTTATCCATCATCATCAGCCATTCACCACTATGGTCGGCCACCACCATGCCTTTGGCCATCTTAAACCTTACATTTTAAGAATTGATAAATTAGTTTTAAATCTTAAATTTTAAATTTTATATTATAAATTAATTTTATGTTACTATGCTTTCAAATATTCTTAAGTTTTCTATTTTTTATTATTTTTAGTTTTCAATATTTCTTTTTTAATGTTCGATTCACCGATTTTTTAATTAAATCGACTAATTCGGTCTAATTTTAATAACTATAAAACTAATTTTAAATTCTAAATCTTAAATTGTATATTATAAATTAGTTTTATTTTACTATGCGTTCAAATATCCTTAAATTTTGTATTTTTATTATTTTTAGTTTTGGATGTTTTTTTGTTATTTCTGTTTAATTGTTAGCTGATTTTTAAATTAGTTGGTTGAATTAATATTAGCTTCCTATATTTTTCTAATAAAATAAAAAGAAAAAATCATAAATTTACGCAATCATATTTAAAGAAATATTGCTTTTGAACGTCTCCGAGACTTTGTTTATTTATAAAATCTAAGAATGAGACTAAAAGATTAAAACTTAGTATTAAATTTGGTAGTTAAAAATTGAAACTAAATTTCTGTAGTATTTTTAAAAAATAAAGACACAAAAAATTAAAATTTTTTAAAATAAAAAATAAAATTTTAGTAATATTTTTTTAAATACCCTTATTTAAATTTTAAAATTCCAATTCTACTCTTCTTTAAAAATAAATTATAATTTTTCTCTTTATATTTATTTTAAATTAAATAAAATACTAAAATATACCTCAATCTTATATATTTTAAACCAAACACAATTTAAAGGCTTAATTAAATCTCTTTCTCGGTATCTGTCATTCTATCCCTACCTTTTACTAATAGCATTGAAAATTGGTGGAACTTCGATTCTCATCTCGAGGATAAAAATTAAAAAGTTTTGCTGGCATTAAAATTGTTGGCAAATACCAAAAAGTGTAATCTTAATTTTAGTTATATATTTTAAATATAAAAAATTTTATATATATACTAAATAATAATAATAATAATAATAATAATAATAATAATAATAATAATAATAATAATAATAATAATAATAATAATAATAATAATAATAATAATAATAATAATAATAATAATAATAATAATAATAATAATAATAATAATAATAATAATAATAATAATAATAATAATAATAATAACAAACAAATTAATCTGATGATGGTGGCTATAGTCTCTCTTTAATATCGTAGTGATAGAGGACAACAGTAACGGCGATGTAAACAGTAACTACGACGGAGGATGCGATGGGAACAACAAGAGTAGATTTGACAAGCACGTGCAGCAGCGGTGACAGTGGATGCTCCAGGCACGGTAGCGAGTAGACAAGGAGAGAGAGAGAGAGAAGAGAGAGAATGGCGTCGGACAAGCGAGGGAGAAGGCTTCGCGTTTGAATTTAGCCCCAAATTTACTGTCGGATTAATCCGACGATAACGTTTTCTATGTTCCCAAAACGCAACGTTTTACTAAACAACGTCACCATCAAATTTATTGTGGAAAATTTTGACGATTGTGAACGCACCAAAATTTCTTTTTTTCCCCTAAATATTACTGTCGACGTTACCATCAAAACATCAATTTCGATGATAATAATTTAATATGACAAATTTATTGCCAAATCTGACAGTACTCAACATTTTTCTTATAGTGAATGAATAGTAAAATTTCAATGTAATTTGACCTCTAACCGTTGTTTAAAATGACAACATGCTACTTATTGATTGAAAAATAACAATGCAGTTCCTAACCACTAACTCTATCAAACTTTTTGGCTTTTCTATTAAATTTTTCATTTATAGTTAACAGATTTTACTTACACGTAACTTTAATTGATTGTGTCAAAAAAACCATCACCAAAAACAAAACGATTTCTATTGTGTCAGTAATAGACTATTATAAAGTAAGATAAGTACACATTTAAAAAAAAATTAATGAGACACTTAAATTTTTAATCAATTACAAACATAGACATATAAATTTATAATGAATCATGAAATAAAACAAATAACCCTAAATTTAACAAATTATTGCACCTGCTATTACTATACTAATTGCTTACCTTGATTGGTGACCGCCTCAGTTTTTTATTTTTTCTTTTTGAGTAATTTTGTTTTGATAGATATTTAATAAATAAAAGTGAATTAATAAGAAAATTAGAGAGCTAGTGTGTAGTAGAATAACACTATAATGACATTAGAGTAAGCGAGTATAATGTAACATTGAGTAGTCACTTTCACTACTCTTTTTACTTCGTTGTCGTAGTTGTAGCAAAAAATTAATAAATTGAAATATATTATTTTGATTTACTATTTTCTGTCTCTTTGTTAGTAAATCAAATCATGTTAGTTTAATTTATTTGAATTTAATTTATAAATTGAATTGGATTAATTTAATTTATGTGTATATATGTTTAAATTGAGTTTGTTTAATTTAATTTATATAGATTTATTTAGGATTGACGTATAATCAATTGTTATTAAGAAGATTTGTGCAATAATTTGGGTAAATATCTAAGAATTAACATCGGTCATACCAGAGCTTTCAGAAAGATGGCTCAAGAGGTTATTGAAAAAATTTCGAAGAAGTTCTCCAGTTGGAAAAGATGCCTGCTGAATAAGGAGGAAGGCTTTGCCTTGTTAAATCGGTTATGGCCTCTATCCCAGTTTATGAAATGCAAATTTCTCTTCTCCCGAAGTATGCATGTAATAAAATTAATTCCTTGATGAGACAGTTCTTGTGGAAAGGTCAAGCGACCGGTAAAGGACTGCCTCTGGTCAGGTGGGAGGTCGCCATAACTCCTAAAAAAGGGCAAGAGGATTGGGTATTAGGGATACTTCCTGTGCTAACATGGCGCTTCTGAAAAAGTTGGTATAGGATTGTCTAAATAACAGTGAGAAGTTGTTGGTGCAAGTTCTGAAGCATAAATATCTCAGGAATCAATCTGGTATGAACGAAAATAGTAGAAAATTTTCATCAGCTACCTGCAAGAACATTGTTAATGCCTATGAGCATCTCAAGGAAGGGCTTCATTGGAATATTAGAGATATCCACAAATCAGTTTAGTATGATGAGTGGACTCCTTTTAGTAAGCTTTGTAATCTTGTTCCTTATGTACATATTTCTGAATCAGATTTCATGGTGGTTGACTTGTGGAAAGGGGTGTCTTGAGAGGTTGATAATCTTACCACGCCTATTCCGCATGAGATTAAACAGTTTATTTGTGGTCTGAGATATCCTAGTTCGACTGAGTTGGAACCACAGTGGAAGTGGTGGCCTGCAGCAACAAAAAAGTATAGTGCAAGGGAGGATTATAGATGGTTATTAAAGAAAACATTAAATTGAAATGCCAATAGTAATTGGAACTGATTGTGGAATACAAATATTCCGGAGAAGTTCAAATTTACTATGTGGCTTGGCTTACATGATGCTCTAACAACTGAGACCTTTCGATTCAAGCGGCATTTAGCTTTTTCGGATATGTGTAAGAGATGTAACAAGGCGCATGAGACTATGGAGCATTGCCTTAGAGATTGTGAACGATCAAAGGCAATTTGGCATATGTTGGATCCTAGTATCCTGGACTCGACGGCTGGTACTACTCTTGAAGAGTGGTTTCGGAAGGCCTTGGCTAACAATGAGGTGTCCTTTGGTGCAGGACTTTAGTGGGTATGGAGACATAGGTAAAATAACATATTCAATACTGACAACTCTTGGACAGACCACAAGGTTGTTGCCTTAGCCAGAATTACCGCCAAGGACTTACAGGTTTACAGGACTCGAAACAATGCCTTTAGGTTTCTTCGAAATTGCCTGTGTCGGAAAACACCGGTAGGCAATAGTTTTAAAGTTAATTGTGATGCAAACTTGTATATGGATTCAAATTTAGCGGGATTTGAGTGTATTATTAGAGATTCTAAGGGAGATTGGATCTTGGGCTACTCTGGAAGCATTCCTCCTTGGTCTATCATCAGATGTGAATTATTTGCTGCTTGGAGGGGGCTGGTTTAGCTTGGGATTGCGGTTTGAGGGATATTATATGTGAAATGGATTGTCTTGACATTCTGTCCATCATGCATGAGCTTACAAGTGGGTATTCATCTGAAGTAACAGATTTGGTTCACAAGATTCAGGAGCTTTTATCTCGTCTTTGGCTTGTTCACATTGAATGGGTGTTTCGAGAAGCAAATAGAGCTGTGAATTTGATGGCTAAATATGGTGCCAAGAGTAATTCTAATCATGTTATTTGGTTTGAGTCTTGTGTTGATCTCCAGCAAATCATCCGCTCGGATATAGAATAATGTTTCTTTCCATGTTTAGACATAAAAAAAAAAAAGAATATTTGTCCAATATTGACTTTCAATCAATTTATTAATGTAAATTATTCTAAAATAAATTATGAGCCATGAGGGTATATAATATTATTCTGGTCTGCCAAATATATGTGACACCGTTATTAATTTAAAGTGTGATTATAATATTATCAAATAATGAACGTGAAAAACTATTTCAATTTAGTATGTATCGCATCAAATACTAAATTAATTTAATTTTTTGCAAAAACATATCACGGATATATATGAATAAATTAAATTAAAAATTTTATATAAATTATTAAAGATAAATTACTAAAATGATCTCTTATTTTTTAAAATACTGATAAAATAACTATTAAAATATATATAAATCAGATAAAAAATTGATCTTTAAAATTTTTTATTCTTTATTTTTTATTAATATTAATCACAAAATATCTACAAAGTATAAAATTTTAAAATTTTAAAGATGGAAAGATCTCATTTTTTTAATTACGCTTGTAGAAAATTGTATCAGAATTTAACTTTTAAAGAATTTTTTAAAAATATATATTTAACGTCGAGTAGTTTTGTCATATTTTAAAATACTTTGAAAATGTTTTATGATTAATAATAGTGAAAAATAAATTTGTCAATGTGTTCAAAATTGAAAGTAAGATAGTTTATATATATTAAAATAAAAAATAATGAGTGATGATGGCTGCCAAAAAATATATATAGTTATTGAATATTGAAAGGTATATTAAAATTAAAATCGAATAACTTAAGAAATTATGCAATATACAATCAGGCAAATTAAAAAAGAGAAAGTATAGGCACTAGATATGAGAATGGCAGCCACGGAAAATAAAGAAAAACATTGCATGAAGAGATTTACGAACAAATAGCATGACATTACATAGTCGAAGGCTCAACCACACTCTGCAACATCTGAGCTTTAACATATTTTATTCAATATTTGGATGGTTCAAAATCAAAGAATACTAGTATATGAGTCAAGTACATTGGTACATATAAAAGATTTTCCTATTTTAAAGTGTATTCTATATTTCTACACATAGATGTTGTCATATGACGATTTAAGGTACATCATAAATATTGACGGTGTTGTTATATATTCAAATCTTTTTGACAACTAAATCTAATTAAGTTGGTCTAAATTTAATAAAAATTATTTTTATTATTCGGAGTGTGTACATATGTGTGTTTCACTAATGTAAATATATACTTCTTCTTCTTTGTGTTCTTTCTTCTTCTTTGTGTTCTTCTTTTTTTTTCTTCGTGTTCTTTCTCCTTCTTCGCGTGTTTTTTTTCTATCGTCATTTTTTTATTGCTGCTGTTGTTATTGTGTTTTTTCTTTTTCTCCTTTTCATTCTAATAATTTTGCAGCATTGATTTTTCTTTTTTCTTTTTTATATTATTGTAACACCCTAATATACAAATCCTTATGCTTGAGTCATAAGTCAATGATACTACGGTGGTACGACTCTCAGGTGGATTTTTTTTATATATATAGATATAGGTAATTTCAAAAGGAGTATTAATCGAGAAGCCTGAAAAGAGTAGGAATAAAATCACAAAGACGTATCACTCACGTCTCAACAACAAAAAGATAAACCGTTAAGTCGAACGCGATATACGGACAAGGCATAAAGGAGATTAAGAGATAGATAACAGATAGATATTTATAGCATAAGTAAATAGCCACTAGTCGCGACCTGCGAAGTTTAGGTCGGCTAGGGTACAGTATGAAAGTAGTTGACAACAGTATATCCTAATCTCTCCCAAAGGAAACATGAGAGCCTCTATAGGCAAGTTTAAAAGAGTACAATACATAATATAATCTTTTCGAAACAAAGGTGAAGAGATTCTAAGCAAAACACAAAGTAGAGAAAATAAAGATCTTCGCCGTCTCTCAGACGACCCACAACTCACTGCTGAGCACCTGGACCTGTATCTGAAAAACAAGAGATATATACGGAATGAGAACCCCGGACCCATGGGTTTCCAGTACGGTAAAAGTGCCAAATAAATACAATGCACTGCAATAAAAATCACTAAGCATCCTAAACTCCTTTTCACCAAGTATCCAGCCTAAATTCTCACTAATCCATAAATAGGTATCTGTCGTAAGGGGATACTAAATCTAGTTCATATCTCATATGATTCCCAACTCGCTGACTCTCCCATGAATCAGATTCAGAATCATAAACAAAACCATCATCAGTCGTGCTGTCTAAGCAATTCTATATCAATACATCATACCCTCACCTGGAGCTAGTGAAACCACATCACTGCGTCTACCCAGGGAGCTCAAATCATCTCAACCAATGATCACCATCATCATGCAATCGCATCATCAATTCATCTCATCAAGAATAGCCCTCAACCTCCACCCACACCAACATGAGGGGCCTTTCAGTTGTACAAACACAAGCAATACAGGCAAGTAATACACAATTAAGGTACAAGTAGAACAAGTAGCACATAATTAGGTAACTTAGCATATATAATGTAGAAATCCAAAACAAATAGGCAAACCCAAACAATTCAAACATATGCAAATGATGAATGCATGCCCTATGGCTGATGATATCATCTGTCGGTTATCAAGCCAACCTGACGTGTCCGGTAGCTAACCCGGGCACAGTCTCTCTGTTGCATATTAATATCATTAGAGGGAATATATACCCTATCACCATTAGAGGGTATCTGCGCCCTGTCGCCATTAGAGGGTATCGGTGCCCTGTCACCCTTACAACCAGAGAGAAAACACAAGCATGCTTACATTCAACATTTTTCGTCATTATTCATTTATCATATTCGTTCATTTATCATATATGCCTTTATACTCAGCCATAATCCATAATGGCTTTGCCGTAACTCGGCAATAACTCAGCCATCCGGCTCACAGTTCAATCCAGAACTAGCCAATTTATCAACATGGCTCCGCCGTATCCGGTAATAACTCAGCCATCCGGCTCATGGTTCAATCAAGAACCAACCATTTATCAGTAAATATAGCCCTTCGGCTCATGGCATACATGGTACTTCCACCGCCATCCTCCGTATCTCATATAATCATCTTTGATCATCATTGATCATAACTTTTCCCCTTGTTTCATTCGCAAGTTACCACCTCCCCTAGCTCATTTCTCATTGCTAGGCATATCATAATGATTTAATACATAAGGAGTGAGATCGGAGGCTTAGAAGTATGAGACTTAGCTTTTAACACTCACAAATCAACTTTGGGATGAAAACAAGGCCACGTGCACGCGTACTTCACGCGCACGCGTGGATGGCCACAAAGCTCATCGACTCGTATGCATCATACACGCGGACGCGCGGATTGAAACACAACCAGACGACGCGTACGTGTCAACCACGCGTACGTGTGGGTGCATTTGCGCCCCAGGCACAAAACTGGCACAACTCTGGCACAACTCTCGGAAAAATGGCTGGGCATTGGGTGCAGCGCATCGACGCGCACGCGTACACCACACGCACGTGTGGATGGTGCCTTCTTGAAGAACGACGCGTACGCGCCAAGTGCGCCTACGCGTGGAGGGTCATTCTGCTAAAAATTTTCTAAGTTAAAAGCTGCAGAATTCACAAATTCAACCCCCAATCTTCTGACGGACATAACTTCCTCATTTTAAATCGTTTTTCACCCGTTCTTCGAACGGCATGGACATCCCGGATCCAACTTCATTTCTAAACAAGTTTGACACAAAATAGAAATCCGCAGTCTAAGTTAAGTCCCGTCAAAGTTTGCCCAAAAACCATATTTTCACTCAAAACCACAAAGTGCCATTTTCAAAACAAGTCATTTTCAACTCTTTTCAAAATCAACCAAAACATGCCAATTTCATCCCTTTTCTTTGAAATCAATCAAAGTATATCAAAATCGACATTAAGCCTCCTCAACTCATACACTAACACATTACCACAATTCACAAAACTGCCATATAACCATTTTTACCCATTTCAAACAAATGGCTAAATTATAAACACATTAACATGTCATACATCCTTCTTCATCCCAATTTCTAACAATACTATTTCCAATCAATCATCATTATACATAATCAATATCATACTCACTATCACATGGTTTCACCCACAAATCAACCTTAATCATTTCTCAAGCATATATCACAACATACATATCTCTCATGCATCATCATACCATCATGGCATCAATAATCATGATCACATATATGACCACATAACATACCTTAACCAAAACCAAACATACCTCATCTATACAATTTCACCAAAAATTACCAAATTCCACACTTCAACTCATCAAACCTTATTATTCAATAACCAACCCAATCATTCATATATTCATTATCTGAAATTATCCAATCACTTGTGTCATCATACAATACACATATCAACTTACCTTCCTTACCTCTTTCCGGCCTCCGGCCCAAGATTCACGGCCTCCGGCCCAAGTTCACAATTTAAATGCATAAACCACAAATCAATACTCATTACCGAATACATCAAATGCTCATTACGCCAAGCATACAAGGCCACACAATTTTCAACCCAATCATTAATTCACATTACATACCAACTATGCATATTAGCACCAACCATTTACACAATCCAAACTTAATCCTAGGGGCATCTAGCCTAGGAATCCTCATCACACCACACAGTACTTAAATGAAACTTAAACCGTACCTCTTGTAGCCAAATCAATTGAGCCTCTTCTTTGGAAGTCTCTACCAACCTTAGCCCCAAGCCTCACCAAAGCTCCTCAAGAAACACCAATCTCCCAATTGTGCACCAAAACTATCAAATACACTAACATAACCAATATCACATACATACATCAATCTAGGGCTCATAAAAATGACAATTCACAAGGGTTGGAGGGTTTCTTACCTTAACCTACTGAAGTTTGTGATGAATATCACCCATGGCTCATACTAGAGCACTCCTAAACAACCAAAATCACAAGATTTCCTCAAAACCCAAACCAAATTCGAATTTGAAGAGAAAAATGAAAACTGGGCAGAGGACAGTGGATTACTTACCACAAAACTTAGATAAAATTGTAGAGGATGAGAAGAGCGATGCGTGGCCGTAAACGGCTTGTCAATCAAAGCTCTGTAGCTCAAGTTATGGTGATTTGAAGATCAAAGAGAGTTAGGGTTTCTCTCTTCTCTTCTCTCTTCTCAATTCAGCGTGGAACACAATAATGGAGGGATGAATGCTGCTGAAATGGCTTAATAAAGCTATATATATGTTGGGTCTTGGACCCACTTAGGCCCGGTTCACTTATTTTTGTCCGTTGGCCCAATTTTAGGCCAAAACCTTTAAGATTAGCGCTCCAAATCGCACTTTAAATACTTCTACCTCCCCTAATCATAATTCCTCATTCCTTAATCTTATTTACTCATAATCAATTTTCTCAGCTGCAGTACCAGACAGATCTCAGCCGGTACTGCCGTTCAAAATTCCACCGCGCGCTTTTACGCAGAAAACTATGTTTTTCGACTCGGAAAAATTCACTGAATCCGAATATCATATTTAAATCATCAAATTCCAATTTCCAAATCTTCCAACCATATTCGCTCCTATTTAACTTATTATTTAATTAATTTCGGTTAGACCGGGTATTATAATTATTCCTCTTAAGAGAATGAAACAAGAAGAATTATGAGAAAAGAAATAAGAAGAAAATGAAAAAGTTGCAGAAGATGAGGTGGAAAAGGAAGAATTTTGAATTATGCAGAGCTTATTAGAATGAAAATATACTGAAATTTCTTAACAATAACATATGAATTTCTTAATTTTTATACCGAAATTTTACTACAAAAGCACAAAAATATCTTATTTAATATTGCATTATTTTTCTTTTTCTTTTTTCTTTATTTCTTTCTTTCTTTTAGTTGAATGAATATAGGTTCATCCTATTCCTAGTAATTTTGCAGCATTATATGTTTCTTCTTCTTCTTAGTTTGAAATTTTTTGTCTTTATTCTTGTTAAAAGAGTAAAATAAGAAGAAACTTAAAAAGGTAAAATAAAAAAAAGATGAATAAGAAAAAAAAGAAGATGATAATGATGAAAAAGAAGAAGAACAATAAGAAGAAAGAGGAGGAAGATGAAGAATTTTGAATTATGCCGAATTTATCAGAATGAAAATACACTGAAATTTCTTAACAATAACACATAAATTTCTTAGTTTTTACATCGAAATTTTGCTACAAATGCACAAAAATATTTTCTTTAATGCTGCATTTTTTCTTCTTTTTTTTCTTATTTCTTTTTCTCTTTTAGTTGAATGAACATAGGTTTATATTTTTTCTAATAATTTTACAGTATTATGTGTTTCTTCTTTTTTGTTTGATTTTTTGTTTTTATTCTTGTTAAAAGAGTAAAGTAAGAAGAAACTTAAGAAGATAAAACAAGAAAAAAAAGATGATGATGATATAAAAAAGAAACAGAAGAAACAATAGAAGATGAGGAGGAGGAAGAGGAAGAGGAAGAGTTTTGAATTATGCAGAACTTATCAGAATATAAATTGAAGGATGTGATAGGCTTAGAGAAGGAGGTTGAATCTATGCCTTTCTTTTAAGTTATTGAAATAACCCTTTAAAACAAACTTTTAATTTTGATTCTGTTTGAACTCAGCAGCGGAAAATTTATGAGACAATTTATTTTTGTCTCATGAATATTAGAAAACAGAACATATCAGAGAAGAGAGAAGCTGACACCATCATATATCCTGATTCAGTTACCTTGTGCAATAATGCAACCTACATCTAGTCTCCTCCACAATAATGGAGGAATTTTCACTATAGTTAGAAGTATTACATACACCACTTCCACAGGATTGACACAATCCTTTCACACTCAAGTTCTAACCTAACTTGACATTGGATATGCTAATACGTAACTCTTCACTCTTAGTGCTCACCCAACTAAGAAAGGGATACCTCACTGGTACTGGATACAAGACACAAACTTACCTAAATAAATCTGAAAATAACTCTAGGCTTTTCTCTCAAGTGCATCACTCAGCCTCTTTCCACTCATGACTTTTACTTGAGCTCTCTTATTATGCCTTTTCTCTCAAGAAATTACAGAAAGATAAACATTGAAAAGTAAATTACAATCTGTAAAACATTGAAGGAGATTGATGTTTCAACAACCTCTTTGCTATGTGATAAACTAGATTAGCAAGCCTCTGATTTAGTTCCTCATTCTGGTGGAATGCCCATTTGATTAGGAAGCATTGTCCAAGTTGATGAACTTCTTCAGAGAATTCCTCTCAGAACATAAACCTCAAAACACTGGTTATCTCTCCTTACCTTCTTAATGAACAACAAACTTCTTTTATCTCCTTCCATGTTGCTGGGTTCTTCTTCCTAGGTCAAACTTTGAGTAGTGTGCTTCACCAACCCACCATCTCACCTTTTTCTCATTAATCCTCAGAAAGAAAACTGTGCTCTGACCTTCTCTTGTTGACCAAAAATCATAGAAAAGCAGAAAACTGATATTCTCAATGGTAAACCCAGATCTTGGCCATTGAGAACCTACTTGGTCCCCAAGACTTGTGACCGTAGATACACAGCAGATTAGAGCAAAAATCAACTTTCCCTTGTAACCCATTTTTGGAATGGCAGAGAGTTGGAAAGAAGAGAGGAATGCAGTATTCATGCAATAGGAAATGGTTTACCTTTAACCTTTGCCTAAACTTGATTTGGTTTGAACTTGCTGATTTGACCTCAGCCTTTCTTGCCTAACCTTCTCTTTCTTTCCTCTTCTTTGAATAGCTTAGGAACTAAACACTTTCTTTTACTTCTGTGATTTGACTGAGACAGAGAAAAATGAACATTACTTTGGAAGCAAGATGGAGGGATTTGCTGAAATCAAATCGGGCTTGGATCGGGTCTTGATTTGCTTGGCCCGCCTGATCTCTTGTTTTGTTTTTCTTTGGACTTCTATTTGTATTATAGCCCACCAGCCTTGTTTGTAGTTTTCATCCACTTGGGCTGCTTGCTTTTATATTGGGCTGTTGCAACAATACATTTTAGCATGCAACACTTAATCACAAATGATTAACATTTATTAGATAATTTACCAATAAAATAATATTTGTCATCATTAATTAATTTAGTTAATTTCTTAACTCAACAATCTCTCCCTTGATGACAAACATAATTAAAGCAATGATCAAAAGGAAAAGAATTTTATTTAAGTTAAATAACTTCCATTTGAATGATGCTGGTTGATTTTGTGTTGCTCCCCCTTTCTTTTTCAAGAGTAGCTCCCCCTGGATTTATGCTCTTCCTTTTTGTTCCTGTTTAGAGTGAAGTACCAACCCGGCCCCTGTCCATTTACAAGAATGACAACACGACCCCTCAAAATAAAATTGATCCAGTTCGGTCCCTGTCCCTGATTTCTATCACACAAGGCAGTCCCCATGCGTTTTTCTCCGGTGAGACTTGACAGAAAATGCTGAGCTGGCTCGTTCGGTGCGTGACCTGTCATGTGAGGTGGATGACGTGCTCAGTTAGTGCTGAGATGGACAGGGGCTAATTTGTCCTACCCAGTCACTATATAAACGACGTCGTTTTACTGGGAAGCAACGTTTCAGTTGCTTCTGAAAAGGTGGGTTATAAAACCCCTTTCCCCAGCCTTGACATTTACAAGAAAATCCTAGGTCAAAAGCTTCTTTACTTCTCGAGACCGTTGTGGACGCTGTGTTGGTGGAGGGAAGCGCTGACATTGCTGCTTACAGTGTTGACGACGTCATAGTTCACGGCGGTTTGGTGGTGCTGTTGACAGAGCTTAACGGAATCGTGTCAGGACGCTGCAGACAGTTCAGGTTAGTGATTTTATATGAAGCATTTGTCCCTTGTGCGTTGCGTGGTCTCCCCAAATTGATTCTGCTTCTGACAAGGAACCATTGTTGTCTGCAACCATTTGTGGTCCTAGTCATGAAAAAATTCAAATAACCCTGAACTTTGTGCATTTTTGAAAAAATTAAATAATATAGTGGTGGTCATTCTTGTTTAAACATATTTATTGTTAGGGAGATTTTATTAAAGCTTGAATAAACTGATTGCAGATGTCTGAATATATGGTCATTCCTGTGTTTCATCATGGGGAGAGATTTGTCAGAAACTCTGAAAGTGATATTTGCTACTTGGATGGTAAAGTGAAGAGATTCCCCCCCTTAGACTTGGATTACGTAAATTTTTTTGACTTGGTTGAATTATTTAAAAGAATTGGGTTACCGGGAGTATAATCAGATGTTCTGGCTTGATATGGGAGAACCGAATATGGAAACTGGACTCCATGTAATTAAAGGAGATGTAGAAATTAATCAGATAAGGGAGGATAAGTTGAGGTATAGGGAAACTAATGAGCTATACATCTACTTTGAACATGATGTGGACATGCCTGATGTAGTTGAAGAAGATGTGGTTGAGGAGACTGTTGTGTTGGATTCATTATCGTCATCGTCATCAACTGATGATGGATATGAGGCAACAGAAGATGAGCCTTACAAGCCTCCTCCCCCTGGATTTGAGACAGATGATAGTGGTAGTGAAGAAGAATACAAGAGGAAGAAAAAGGTTCCAAAAAAGGGAGTTTCAGCAAAGAAAAAGATGAGTAATGAGGCTGCTGGGTATGAAACTGAAGATAAAAGTACAGATGAGAAAAAAAACTAAGAAGAAAAATAGTGTGCCTAAAAAAAGAATGAGGGTAAGAAGGGTGGTCTAAGTAGTAATACCCCAAGACAATCACCAAGAACTGCTAAGAAGAGAACATCTAAAAAATATTATGGTGTTAGAAGGAGGCATATCTTAAGAGATGGACTAGGCAAGAAGGGGATGGAGGGCCAAAGTAGAGAAGCTAGACCAAGTGTTAGGGCTGGACAAACAGACCAGATAGATGGGCCTGTAGGTGGATCGGGGGAGGGTCCTAGTATGGGTGATGGGCCTAGTAACTGAAGCTCAGTCCCAACTGAGGTGGAGATGGATAGTGATTATGAGAAACCATATGAGTATGAGAGTGAGGCCTTCATCAGCCTAGTTTCTTCTGAGGATGAGGGAAGGACAACATATGATTTCTTTAGTAAGGATACTGAGTATGGAGAGGTAGTGTTTAAGATTGGTCAGATGTTCCTTACAATGGAAACGTTCAAGAAGGTTTTAAAAGACTACTTTGTATCTGAGGGAAAGGATATGTTATATATTAAAAATGAAAAGCATAGGCTGAGGGTAGCATATGCTGCTGAGGATTGTTCATGGCTAATTTTCATATCCTGGAATAGTGTTAGTAGGTGTTTCCAGGTGAAAACTCTTATAAATGAGCACACCTGTGCCAGAGACTATGGCAACAACATGGCAGATAGGGACTGGGTGGCATCGAAGCTCTTTAAAAGACTACTTATCCATCTTGATATGAAACCAAGGCAGGCAATGAATCACATGATTGAGGAGTACAATGTGCAACTTAACCATAGAATGATTGCGAGGGCCTTGAAAGTAGCTAGAGAAGTGGTCATTGGTAATGCACGGGTACAGTATGGAAAAGTTAGAGACTACTTGAGTGAGATTCATAGGAGTAATCCCGGGTCTACAGCATTGATGGAGACAATACCACAACCTGAAGCCCTCCCATTGTTTGATAGGTTATACATTATCTTAGACGCTTCCAAGAAGGGTTTCATTCAGGGTTGTAGGCCGTTAATTGGTCTAGATGGTTGTTTCTTAAAAGGGTATTATGGCAGACAATTGTTGAATGCAGTGGGCCAAGACGCGAACAACTATTTTTTTGTCATAGTATACGCTGTTGTCCCTAATGAATGTAAGGACACCGGGAAGTGGTTCCTAATGCTATTGCAAGATGATTTGGGGCTGGTAACGCAGCATGGATGGAATTTTATAAGTGATCAGTAGAAGGTAATTCAGTTAGTTTGTTTGTTATCTTTTATGAACAAATTCAATTAATTCAAGTGATATGTACACTGTTAAATTTTTTTGTCTATCTAACGCTTGCAGGGGTTAGAGTTAGCTATCAAGGAAGTAATGCCGAATGCACACCACCGCAATTGTGTGCTACATATTTGGAAAAACTTTATCAACCATTTCAAAGACCAACAAACAAAGCAAATGGTATGGGAAGCAGCAAGATGCACAACATTCCAAGAATTCAATGCATGCATGGAGAAAATGAAGAAAATCAATCATGGTGCATGGAAGTATCTACAGCAATTTGATCTGGCAGTGTGGGCTAATGCATATTTCAGTCATGGGCCGAAGGTGGATAATATAACCAACAAGAAGAAACTTCCAAAGACAATGCATAAGAAGGGTAATTCTGACCAACAGGAACAGGGAGAAGAAATTTCCATTTCACAAAATGCACCCCAGGCAGATGAGGTATAGTGATTGGTCAATGTTGTTTTAAGCTATTTATTTATTTTATACTCATTAAATTTTTGTTACAGGTTGCAAGAGAGGCTATGAACCTGAATCAACCACCCCCACAACCCTGCTCCACCCCCAACCTCAGCTATGCCCAGAGAAGAAAGCACCCTGTTGTTAGGCCCCCAACTGCTCCTATCTCAGCTCCACCTTCATTTGGACAACCTACTCCACCATCAGTTCAAGCAGCATCAGGTCTTAGACCATGTGTTTCAACCGGTCAGGCTGTGAACCCGAGGACAACAACTGCTAATGTTCCCTTTTAACAAAGTGCTCCTTCTGCTGAGACCATGGCTGCAGCAAGTTCCGGGGCTGCAGTAAGGCTTTTCAAGTTCATTCCTACCCCTGGGTTTATACCTCCGAGGAAGACTTGATATTTGATATATTGCTGTTGACATAGATGATCAGAATGACTACTTTTGTTATTAGTTTAAGTGTCTGTGTTTACAATCTAGAAAATATTTTGGAAGCTTTTAAGTGTTTGTATGCATGTTTAAGTCATTTTAAAACTCTACTAGACTGATGTGGAAGATGTTTAACTCAGTTTGAAACTTGACAAATTTAGGAAACACCTTGGTTCAAGGCTACATGTTGGCCTTCTTTTTGTTGTTAGAGGGCTATAAGTTGTCCCTTTCTCATGCTGAACAAGGACATGATTGGTTATTTTGTGTACATGGTTTATATAAGGCATCTTTTGGATTTTTTTATCCAAGATTTTCCAGTAAAAAATCTGTATGACTACATGCTGCCAGAATTCATCAAAGTAGTAACAGACCATTTTTCTTGGATCAAATCATAATCTCATCTGAAACAACATATATACTTCTAAAGTAATACCACTTAAAATGTAAATAACATACTCTTCTAAAAAACAAGACACACTTTGAACAACCTAGTATCATAGAAGGTTCCTGCTACTCATATGCCTTACAAAAATTTGGAGATCACAATTCCAAATATAAAAGCAATAACCAAGCCTTAACACTAACACCGCTAGAACCACTGTTGGCATTACAATTTTTAGCTTCCAATTCTAATCCATTAACTCTAGCATCTAGTTCCCTCAGTTTTCCAACATCAACACCAGCAGCATCAACAATCTGACTTTGATCTCGCGTCCAACCCTCTATATCAGGAGATTTTCTGGGAAACTCTTCAAACGATGCAACATAAACATCCAACCATGCAAAAAATTTACAATGCGGTTTTGTGCTTTGTAGAATATACCCACAGCTCAAATACTAGATCACATCGAGTTAAAATCAACGAAACTTAAATTAAATTTCAGATTACTTTGAAGTGTGGACATCCAAAAAATAACTTGTTAGGGTTTAGTTCTGTTGAAGAGAGAAACAAAATAGCATGCGCCCCACACCGGCATCGTGGAGCAATGAACTTCTTCTTCTTCTTCGGCGCAACAATACTTCCTGCAGATACACTTAGAGGACTTCTGCCTTCATCTTTAAAAACTTCTCTTCCACTCCCATCAATGGAACTCGACGGTGGTTCGTTGCTGCTGCTCCTCATGGCTCTGTTAGGGTTTTCTTCTAAATGTGAAGGCTGGAAGAAGGGGTTTCATGGAAACTCACCTTTTCAAAAGCAACTGAAACGTTGCTTCCCAGTAAAACGACGTCGTTTATATGGTGACTGGGTAGGACAAATTAGTCCCTCTTCATCTCAACTTCTCCATCTCAGCACTGACTGAACACGTCATCCACCACATATGACATGTCACGCACCGAACAAGCCAGCTCAGCGTTTTTTGTCATGTCTCGCCGGAGAAAACGCATGGAGACCACCTTGTGTGACGAAAATCGGGGACAGGGACCGAACTGGATCGATTTTATTTTGAGGAGTCGCGTTGTCATTCTTAAAAATGGACAGGGCCGGGTTGGTACTTCACTCTTCCTGTTTACATTATATTTATAAAGAACACAAAAAAGAGCTGCATATAATTCATCTTTGACTAAGGAAGTTTAAACAACCAACAATACCAAACTAGCCCACAATACAACATATTATGTCAGCAACAAAAACAAGACATCATGTTAAGCTGAAGAACAATATTATATTCTCCTAATTGAAGCCCAAAAAAATAAAGCATAATTTTTTTTTTTCAGAACGAGTGAACCATGTGGGAGAGACAACAGGTTCATTGAAAGGCTGGATGCTTGGATGGAAGCTGAAAATCCTTAGAATAATGGCAAGAAAATTATCCATTCACGATTAATTTCCACCACACCCTACTCACCAACACAAGGCAAACCAAAGAAAAGGAAAATTTCGTCTCAATACTTGGGAATTGGGATACTGTCTC
>NC_029777.3:86892998-86895010 GCF_000817695.3 Arachis duranensis
TAAAGTTTTTCTGTATCCTTTAATGAATAGTGATTGAACGAGAAAATAAACCAATCATAAGTGATCATAATAAAAACTAATAAATAGAGGATATTAATGGAAGACAAAAAGCCCAATTTTGCCACTAGCTTTTTTTTTATTCTCCTATTTTATTCGGTGACCCACTAAACAATATAAACTTTAAAACATTTTATGTAAATTAAAAAAATGTAAAAGATCATGTAAGTCTAAAACAGAAAAAAAAAGAAAATTAAAATATATCAGCACTTACACATCTTACCGTTAAATCATTAAAGATTTTTTAAAAGTTAAAACTCAATTATAGTATTAAATATTCTTTAATATTGTGGAAAATACCACTCACACTCAAAGATTAGAATAAAAAAATCATTCAACTTTATATACTTAATTATAATATATATTTATTTAGAATAAAAATAAAGATTCTCATAACGCTTTTTTTTTTCTTCAATCCATTTTCTTGACCTCAGACCATCATAAAAAACCAAAAACCCCATTAACCCTAAAGAAGCCCAAACAATTATAAGTCCAAACAATTTCAGCCCACTTTTAAAAAAATCATAATCCCACACACATTAATCTCTTAATGTATACCGTTGACACACTCTACTAACTATATGCTACGATGTGTTATGCGCAGTTTTTCATGTACCACAGAGGAAGGAAGTTATGCATCGCAACATGCTAACTGTCACAACGGATCTATATGTATAGATATTTCATGTGATTCATATGTATGGACTAGAAAATTTTCCTATATATATTTGCACATTAAATTGAAGGTTTATTAAAAAGAGTGGCACGTAAAAGTGAATTAAATTATAAAAATTTAATTCGACTTAATTGTTTGACTTAGATATTGAATTTTATTAAAACATTGACGTTAACAAAAATAACCTAATAATTATGATTGGACATTTACTGTTGCCATTTTGATGGGTCACAAGTACAGCTTATTTTTTGTGGAATTATTTTGTCAATGACATAATTCTTTTTTTTCAATTTTGTAACGTGAGAGAGTTTTACCATGCATTTTGACAATTGTCTCAACGAATCTTTAAAACGTGTTTAATTTGTTCTCCCCTATGCATTCGGCTAATTATGATGGAAAAATGCAAAACCGCCACGCTATATACCGATTTGAAGAAGTTCCAAAAATCTCTTATTAAATATTCTTTAGTTTTTACTAATTCTATTATTGCATCATCTTCATTCTTCACCCTAATATTTTGTATTACCTTTTTGGATAGATTATTAGTATAAGTTCCAAAAGTCTTTTATTGAATATTCTTTAGTTTATACAAATTATTCTATTGCATCATCTCTAATATTTTAATTTATATTTGTTAGTATATGCAATCAATAATTCTTGCATTGCCTTACGAGTTACGTCTTCTAGAATTGTGAGGTAGAGAAGCTATTAAGAAAAAGAAAGAAACAAAGAAAAGGGAGTAGGAGTTGGAAGGAAAAATAAGCAAGAAATTCTCGATTCTTCTAGAAACAATGTGAAAAATCTTTTTGTAAGAGTAATGGACCATAAGCAGAAAAAGAAACAAAAAATTCAAGGCAGCCACGCTTACCACGAGGGGCTGCTACCTGGACCTTGAGGCACTACATGTCTACATCGTTAATCATTAATTAAACGTCAATTAATATTATATTACGTTTTGTGTACTAACTAGTGTGCGTCAATATAATAATAAAGTGTATTTTATTGTTGAACCATACTAAATAAATCATCATTTGTATCCATAAAAGATAATAACATTGACATATGTATTTATGATAGATCGAAACTGATTTTATACCCATAAAAATTGTGTTTCGTGTGACAAAAATATCCTGTTTTAGTTATGCACTTACTTCATTATTATCCGAACATACGTGGCACCTCCAACTTTTCAAAATCCTATCCCTCTTCAATTCCATTTCTAATTTCAACCACTCATCCCTATTCTATGGCGGCAGCTTCCTCCTCCTCTGCCGCTACT
>NC_029777.3:86895056-86899816 GCF_000817695.3 Arachis duranensis
TCCTTTCGCAAATTCGCCTCATCTCCGTGTTCTCCTTCTCAATTCTCCCTCTTTTTCAAACCCTCCTATTACTTCTCTAACTTGTTATTGCATCTTCAATCTTTATAATCACAGAATTTTAGTTATCTTTTCCAGAAGAATCATTGAATTATATAAAATTGATGTCCAATTTCTACTTCAAAAAAACAAAAATTAAAATTACTTGTAAACCAAAAGATCAAAAAAATAATGAATTCAATTCGACCATTGAACTAAAACAACCTAACTTGAAATAATGCCGCAAATACAACCACACAAAAAGAATCAAGAACTGAGCACAAATTCATCGCCAGATCCAAATGAATAAAAAAAGAGTAAAAAAAAAGAGAAGTTGTCTGTACAACTGAAGCCTCTCTTCTTCGATGATCTGCAACAAGAAAAAGAAAGAAATCAAAGAATGAGAAAAGGAAGTAACGACGGAATTGAATTGAAGAGCGAAAAATAGAGAAGCACCTTCTTGGTGTAGCTAATGACGGAAGCTTATCGAGGGAGACCGTCAGGTCCGATCTCAGGGACGAACGACTGGTTTGAAGCCATTTTGAAAAAAAGTCTCATACTCCAGCGTAGGGTTTGTGATCTCCAAACAGCAGCGGCACCTGTAGTTCGATGCCGGTTCAGAACTCGATTTTTGAGGGATTGAACCCAAATTGAAAAATAGTCTCTGATGGAGGCATAGCATGGTATTCTCGATCCCCATAGGTATTTTGTGATTGTTTGGAGCTTCTCACTTTTTGATGGAAAAGGGTTTGAAAAAGAGGGAGAGTTGGAAAGGAGAGCACGAGGATGAAGTGAAGGTGTGAAGGGCATGGTTGCAGAGGAGGAGGAAGCTGCTGCCATGGAATAGGGATGGATGGTTGAAATTAGAAATGGAATTGAAGAGGGATAGGATTTTGGAGGGTTGGAGTGTCACGTAGGTTCGGATAATAACGAAGCAAGTGCATAAACTAAAGCAAAGTACTTTTGCCGCACGTAGAATAATTTTTGTGGGTACAAAATTAATTTCAATCTATCGTAAATACATATGTCAGCGTTATCATCTTTCATGAATATAAATAATCATTTATTCCTAATATAAATATAGAAAATATGTGATTTTACTTTTGTCAAATACACAGCAAATTATATATATATATAAAATAATTGTCTCTTTTTTATTTTCAAAACGAAAGAAAAATTAAACTTAAGAAATACTTAATATTATGATATTTTTTTTGTATTTTTATTTTTCTAAAATGAATTTTCTTAACAAATACCTCTAAATGCTGATTGATTAATTAAATAATTCTTTATATATATTGTGACCATTACATCTTCGCCTCCTCTCGCATTCTAAATGTTGGGTTCTTTTATCTCAATAAATAAATAATGTTAGTTAGTCAACATTTTTAGTTTAAAAACAAAGAATTGATTCGTGTTGATTTAAATATAATACAAAATAAAAAAAATGTTGCCTATATATAGAATTTCTCTAAAATAAAAGAGAATTCTTCGAAATTGAAATTAAAAAAAATCACTGTTGAAAATCTTAATTAATAATTTTAAAAGCATTTGCCATCAAAACTGAAGTTTATACTTTTATAAAATCTGATCCAATTAGATGTTTTTTTAATTATTCTTGTAGTCTTATAATTTTATTAAAATTACAATTAATTTTTTATATTTTTTAATTACGCTTTTACATTATTTTAATTTTATAATTAAATTTTTTTCATGTCAAAAATGTTAAAATTAACAGAATATTCTATTCTAACACTATAAAAGAATTAGCAATATAGTAACTGATTATGGTAGTCACTAAAACTTTGATCCTTAAATTTGAAATAGCGATAAATTTTTAACCAAGGCTAGCAAACCCTCGCCAAATAATATCGGTTGCTAATTCGGTCGCTAACAAAAATCAGTCACTGAATGGCTACCAAGTTTTCTATCGCTAAATTGGTCACTGAGAAGGTTGGTGGCTAAATAGCAAGCAATATTTCGGTCATTAATTAGCGACCAAGCCTTAGTGGCCAATTTTTTTGTTGGTAAATTAGCAATAAAAAAATAATAACTAAACTTTTAGTAGCTAACTATTCCTAATTTATAGATATTTTATTAAATTTTACATCTATTATTCTTAAACCCTGATTTTATATATAATTATAATTCAACAAAATAAAAAAATCATTAAACATAGATTTATAAAAATATTGTTTATAAAATTAATTATGTCATTTTAATGTCTCTAATTACTAATTATATCATTTAAAGTCTTTAATTACTAACTAAAATCATAACTACAATAAAAATATTCACTCTTCATAATTACCATCTTCATTTGTCCTATATCTATTTTTTCACCTTCTAGTTAAGAAATTAAAATTTTAAAATTAAGCTTTTTCATCATTTGTTGAAGTAAACGATTATTAAGTTCAAATTATTTTCCTATCTTCTCCGACCTAATTTTCAAATCATCGTTCTCCACTTACATTTTTTTTAATTATTTCTTCATGTTTTGACCTTCGCAATCAATCAGATGAATGAGAACTGGAGTCACGATAACTAGGTCTTTTCTCAATTGCAATGAATTCTATTCCAAGTCCATAAATTCTTCCGTTTCAACGTTAGCTATTTCACACCACATATCCATCTCATTTGGTGCACACCACTTAGAAGATGACGATGATGCTAAATGAGAAGACGGCAATGACGCTGCGAACTCAGAAGATGAAGGGGTCACATGGTGTGTTGTGAGGTTCTTCCGGTGGTAATCAATGGTTCAGTGCTGGAGGGTGAGAAGTGCTAGTTCGGTACTTCTGGGATGGTGTATTGTGTGGGTGTGTTAGGGTTAGTGATGGTGGAGTTTCTATTTTGTTACATTTAATATAGTGACTGAATTAGCAATTAAATAGTTTATAACGTTATTTTTTACTGGTCACTAGTTCGATCGCTAAAGATTAAACAACAATATAGAAACCAAACATGTAGCAACCGATTTAGTGACCAGTTATGTTTGTCCAAGTATATGCTCATCGCTAAATCGGTCATTAAATTAAAAAGTGACCAATATAGTGACTAATTGCTTAAAAACTAGTATTTTATATTTGGTTGCTAAATTGATCGCTATCTTAACCATTAGCAACCGATTTAGTGACCAAATGCTTAGCGACTGAATTAACGACCAACTATTTTTCAGCATATTTTTCTATTAATTGCTAAATTAACAAATAATGATCAATTTTGTGACCGACAATACTAAAGACTAACTTCTTTGTTTTGGTTGCAAAAAATAGACCGATTTTAACGACCTATTTTTGTCCTGGTCATAGAAAAGACATATCGGTTGTCAAATCGGTTGCTATTAGTGACTGATTTTGTTGGTCGCCAAATAAAACTTAGCGATCGATTTAGTGACCAACTTTTTTTTATTCCTAGAAATTTTATATCGGTCGTAAAATCAGTATTATTAGCAATCGATTTTATTGGTTGCTAAAATTGGTTGCTATTTTAGTAATTGTTTATAGTGCAAAAATATGTGGCCAAAGATCTAATTAGATTTTTTATTATGAGTGCATTCAATTTGCAAAAAAATATTCCATTAATTCTAATATTTTGTATATTGCCAAGAATCTATTTACAAAATAAAAAATGTTGTAAAGATTAAATTGAAAGTTTTTAAAATATAGAGACTTAATTATAAATTTAATAAAATTATAAGATTGATAGAATAATTAAAGTTTTTTATAATGAATAATTAGTGAAAAAAAATTAACATAATTTTTTACCTAATAACAAAAGAAAGAGGAAATAAATGGAAAAAAAATAAACGTACAAAATTAATTAAAAAATTACATTTTAATTTTGTTTTTATAGAACTAAAAGAAAAGAAAAGCAAAATCAACAGATGCAATGAAAAATTGAAGAATAATTATCTAACTTGGTACCAAAGAATTTAATATCCAACATTTTGGTCTCAAATAAATTTTTATTTTTTAAAAGTTTCTAAAATTTTTTTATCAGATAAATTGATCACTCTATCATTTTCAATAAAAGTTTTAATACGTATGTTAAATAAATAAATTCTTAAAAAATGTTATCATAAGATAAATAGATCCTTAAAAAATATATTCTAAGACAAATTAGTTTCCTTTAAAATAATAGAAGAACTAATTTGTCTCACTAAAATAATTTTTTAAAAATAAAAATTTATGAAAATATTCAAGGATTAGCAATTTTAATTTATGTTGGACAATATTTTTAATTAGTAGTCCAACACCTTTAGTCTAACACCTTTAATCTAATCGTTCAATACTATATATTTAGCGTATATTTTTAAATATGACTGATTAATTACTAACCAAAAAATAAATTGGGTTGCCTATATATTATTATCCAAAATTTATTGAAAATTGTACTCTCCCATCTAAAATTTTTGGAGAATTAATTTAGGTTGTTATTATAAAAACAAAATTGAATCAATTTATTGTGTTTAAGATTCAAATCCAAAACATATTTTATCGTCAAATTTGTTATTTTTATTCAAATATTATTTTTGGATTGAATTTATGTTATGTTTCGAATCATTCTGTCTGAGTCAATATTATTTTTTATAATAAAAAGGTTATATTTTAATGAAATTAATAATATTATATTATATTTTTATACTTTAATTAATATTTTTATATTATATGATATTATTTTTATTTTAAAATAATTTTTTAGAAATATTGATTAAATTTAAT
>NC_029777.3:86899868-86900763 GCF_000817695.3 Arachis duranensis
TTGGTTAAATTTAATTTTTAAAAATAAAATTTTATTAGTTTAATATATAAAATTTAATCAGTACGATTTGACTCAATCTATGTTAAATTACTTTTGAGTCAAATTAAAATAAATTTAATATTTTTTAAAGTCAAATTAGGATCTAATTAAAATCAGCCTTACTTGGCCATGAACACCCTATGTCCGGTTAATAGCAAGTGTTACACTCAGAGTCACAGAACTTGGGACCGCTCAAATACTTCATATGCGTGCGGACCATGTTATATTTAAAATTTTAAATAACTTTTTGTGGTACCTGATGAATTATTGAGGTATTCATACAGTGACTCTGATCGAGTGACAATCAATCAAATAAAACAAAAAAAAAACAAAAAAACAAACAAAATTTGATAATCGTATCAATACCAGGATACGTTATATGTTTTATATATCACGTCGTTTAGTCAACAAGAAAAAAATGGTGTCGTTTATCACATGTCCATTATTTTACTATATGATCACATTTTTTAATTTGGTGCTAATACTATATGGTCACATCATTTGAAACTTTGCATTGATTAATTATAATATTATCGTACGAAATGCTTTGTGCACGCTAGTTTTAAGGATAATAGTTAAATTAGTTTTTAAAAAATAAAATATTTTTTAAATTTATTTTTAAAAGATTTTTTTAATTAAATTAGTCTATCAAAAATCATAAATTAATCATATCTATTTTTGAGTTATTTTACTCATAATTTTTGTTAACAATTAATGATATGAAATATTAACTAATAACATACATGATACATAATATATTTAATTAGACATTTGAGTATTAAGAATATGATTTTTGTAATTAGAAAAAATAACTAAATTAATAATTTTTTATAAATATATTTGTTTTATGTCCAAT
>NC_029777.3:86900793-86909018 GCF_000817695.3 Arachis duranensis
GTTTTATAATATTAATTTTTTATAAAAATTATTAATAAAATGACTGAAGAACAAATATAATTAATTTATAATATTTAAAAAATCAATTTAATTAAAAAATCTTTTAAATATAAATTTAAAAATATCTTATCTTTTAGAGACTAATTTGATTATTATCCTTTAGTTTTCTTTTGCGATTCATGTAACAGAAGGAACAGGCATGTAAACGTGATTCAGCTTGGTACATCGACATTCATCTAACAAGAATATTTTTTTGTGTGCAAAATAAATAATTAAGTACATTTTTGTTGGTAGAAAACTTAACATGAATTGTGCATCTATTTTAATTAAAACGTGTTATGTCGATAAAATTATTAAATTATATTTGTACTTATCAAGCATTAAAGACTCATTTGATGAGATACTGTAAACCTAACAATTGAATATATTATCAATTACATTTTTAATAATCAATAATTCTAATTAGAATTATATTAAGCTCAAGTTTTGAAATAAACATGCATGTGTTTGGTTGGAATAACAAATAAAAATGAACGAATGGAGTATATTTTTAAAATTGACGAAGCTAATCCTTTTTAAATGTTCTTAAAAGCACATTTAATTCATATTATTATAACTGTATTTTTAAATTTCTGTACTACTTTTTAATATCATATAAATTAAACTAAATGACTAAATGTTTCTGAAGTATACATTAATTACGCTACACGATAGTACAAAAGAATTCAACCAACTAAGAGATTGAGAACCAATCACTTTTTTTTTTCACCAAGAAAATATTTTTTTATTGATATAAGAAAAAATTGGAAATATATCTTTTGGTTAGCTTTTGTTTTATAACACCAAAATAGATATTAATTAATTCAAACTTTGTTTGATAAAATTGTAAATGCATGTAATAGCAATTTTTTAAATATTTATTTATAAAATATTTAAGAAAAAATTTAGGGGCAGCAATTTTATTAAATTCTGACCAGCATGTAACCAGCAAATAAAAAATGAGTAATCTCACACCATTGAATGAAATCTCACACCATTAAAAAATCATTGATGGTTACTTGATGACTATAAATCACAAAAGTTGCTGTCCCCCTAGCACTCTTCAATATTTAAATTATACGATTATAAGTTATTAAGTTATGGGGCGCGCTACACATCCATGTAACCATGTAACCATGTTGGCCCAATCCTAAATAGAGTCACGCACATTAATGAGAGTGAAAACACGCGCCCGCTCATTATGATGAAAAACGTTACTTCTTCCTCAGCTCTTCTTCTTCTTCTCTGCTTGCGTTATAGGCTTCACCGTTCTCCTCTGCTCGCATTTTCTTTCTTGTTCTTCTTCTTCTTCTTCTTCTTCTTCTTCTTCTTCTTCTTCTTCTTCTTCTTCTTCTTCTTCTTCTTCTTCTTCTTCTTCTTCTTCTTCTTCTTCTTCTTCTTCTTCTTCTTCTTCTTCTTCTTCTTCTTCTTCTTCTTCTTCTTCTTCTTCTTCTTCTTCTTCTTCTTCTTCTTCTCTACTCGCGTTCTTCGATCTGTATTGACATCAACGTAATTAGCTTTGTGGTTCTTCTTTTTCTTTGTTTTCTTCTTCGATCTGGACTTTTGAATTGAAACAATGAATGAATCAACTTCAAAATCAGTTGAATGAGTGCGATTTGGATTATTCTTTTGAAACGCATCATAATAATCTTAAACATTGAACAAAGTAAAAAGAGGCCACCTAACCGAACAACATTCATTTGGTGAACCGAAATCACAAAGGCCACCGAACCGAACAATGTACATGTGGTGAATAAATGATGATCAACTTTCAATCAATAAGAATAGTATTTCTCCATGCAAAAGAAGTACTGAACAGAGTAACAACCAATTTCAAAGCCCTAGTTACACTATCCACTGAACTGAAGAAGAAGAAGAACATACGAGTAGCGCAAATTTGAAAGAAGAAGGAGAAGGAGGAGGAGGAAGAGGAGGAGAAATACTATTCATGTTGATTGAAAATTGATCACCATTTATTCACCACATGTACATTGTTCGGTTCGGTGGCCTTTGTGATTTCGGTTCACCAAATGAATGTTGTTCGGTTCGGTGGCCTCCTTTTACTTTGTTCAATGTTTAAGATTATTGTGATAGCGTGTAGCAATCATTCCTTAGCTGTCTCAACATAATAGCCTCCTTCAACTTATTTGAAGTTGAATAATTCATTGTTTCCATTCAGAAGTATAGATAGAAGAAGAAAATGAAGAAGAAGAAGAAGAATAAGAAGAAGAAGAACGACTGAGCTTATTACATTGAATTCAATGCAGATTAATAATGAAGAATGCGAGTAGAGAAGAAAAACGCGAACAGAGAAAAACGGCGAATTTTATTAGGTAGAAGAAGAAGAATAAGAATTTGAAAGAAGAATGAGGAGGAGGAGGAAGATGAGGAGAAATACTATTCTTATTTATTGAAAGTTGATCACCATTTATTTGCCACATGTACATTGTTTGGTTCGGTGGCCTTTGTGATTTCGGTTCACCAAATGAATGTTGTTCGGTTCGGTGGCCTCCTTTTACTTTGTTCAATGTTTAAGATTATTGTGATAGCATGCAGCAATTATTCAACGTAATAACCTCATTCAACCGATTTGAAGTTGAATCATTCATTGTTTCCATTTAGAAGTTTAGATCGAAGAAGAAAACAAAAAAGAAGAAGAACGACAAAATTTATCACTTTGAATTAAATGCAGATCAATAATGAAGAATGCGAGCAGAGAAGAAAAATACGAACAGAGGAGAACGATAAATTTTATTAGGTTGAAGAAGAAGAAGAAGAACGCGAACATAGAAGAAGAAGAAGAATGAAAACGTGATACGTTATATGAAATGCGTGTATAACAAACGACTGTGGGGTGGGAGAATGCGTGTGTGGAGGAAGTTACTTGGATAACATCCATGTATTTTTTACATGGATGTAGAGCTTTTCCCTTAAGTTATACCCTATTACACAGACCTCATTTATCGATGATTTGTTTCGAGGTAGAAGTTACTGATGACTAAGTAATAAGGAAAGGTAAATTTGGGCGTGTTTCTTTTTTTTTTCAGAAAATATATTTGCTAACTGCTAAGATAGATTGTTGCATTAACGTTGTATGATATATTACAAAGATGACAAGGGACTAACCAAGTGAAAATTCTACAATTCGCCTAGATTTGACCCGAACAAACATACTAAGAAAGTCCCATGCAAGAGAATGCATTATTTATCCCTAATTCATAGGCTCCTTGATGTGATGTATATAAAGAAGAACGTCTTCGACAATGTCATTGATGTATTGAGATTTGCGCCGGTTCGGAATTTCTCAAAACAGGAATCATTTCGTCGGTAGCATAGTCCAAACCGGCAATTAAAAATCCGATCAATCAAAGTTTAATTCAAGTTAAAATAACCAAGAGTAATTAAAACTCGGGTCATCTTCCCTAGGAACTAGTGACAATAAGCGCACAATTTTTTGTTGTGAAAATTGGGGGTTTTCAATGGTTAAAGCAAACGATTAAAAGAATTAAAGAACGATCAAAATTGTAATTAATGAACTAATAAAGGAATCAAAGAACTATCTATGTAATATGGACAAGTAATGCTTTAAAATGAGTGAAGAGTGGTTCAAAACATAAATGGAACCTTGACTTGGGATGAGTTATGGAATCCCTTCCATGCCATAACCACAACAATGATAATTATGATGGATTAATCTCACCTAATCAACCTTTCACATCGAAGAGTAAGTCAAGTGAGCATAATTGTTATTAATCCACAAATTCTAACTAACTTACTAATTACCTTAGTAAAAAGCTAGTGTTAGTGAAAACAATAACAACTAACAACCCAATAATTATCATTAAATGTCGGACATTATGACTCTAGTATTCAATATATTCATTTTTCCAAGTCAAGGAGTGAAATTCTACTCCATAATCAAAATTGACATTTCATCAAACACATGGTAGGTATATTCACAAAACATGGCAAAATTGTAAAAAATACTCAAAACTATGAACAACTAAGGAACCAAATCAACAATAGCAACTCAATAAACATATAATAACAAAAAATCATCAAATTTATTAATTAGAATTCAAAATTGCAAAACTATACATGTATTGATGAAGAAAATTAAAATATAAGAAAGTGTAGAACAAGTAGTGCTATAAAAGAGAAAATTAAGGAATACTTACAATGGAAAGAAGCTAGAGACCAAGTACAAAAATGAAAAATTACAAACTTATAGTATAAACCCTAAGAAAATTGAGAGAAAACCTAACCTAAAACAACCCTAAAAACTATCTAAAACTATCTAAGTGTATTGTATATTGTATCGTATTTTGTGTGGTTTCTTGCCCCCTTATAAGCTTCAAAGCCTTCAGAAATGGGCCAAAAAGCCTCCGAAAATGCGAGCCACGTGACTTTTTAATAAAGTCACACGCAGAAAGTTGTGCGTACGCACACATACTAATTTTCTCTTGTGCATACGCACATGATGTTATGCGTACTCACACTTGGCTGTGTGCTTCTCCTTTATTTTTTTCTTGTTTTCTCCCAATTGCATGCTTCCCTTTCACTCTTATCAAGTCATTCTAACCTATTACACATGAAATCACTCATCAAAAACCTCAAAGCATCGAATAGAATGAAAGTGGAATAAAATTAATTAAATTAAGTACAAAATAGCACGTTTTTACAATTGGACATAATTTAGAGAGAAAACACAAAAGCATGCTATTTAGGTGAATAAATATGGGTTTATGTGATTAAATTCACTCAAATTAATCCAAAATTTATCATTAAATATGAATTCATCAGTTATAAACACAGTGATGAATAGTGATAGAACCAAATATAACCATAAAGCTAGGTTAGATTTAGCATATGTATGTAGAAGGCCAAAATTAAATATTGTGTTAATAGGAGATGGTAGATGGGCTAAGTCAAAAGGATATTATGTTTTAACCTTAGACAAAGACAAAACATGTGTTGGTGGTTACGAGAATTGATGCTTTTGGATGGTTATGCTTCCAACCTCAATAGGTGCTCTAATGTCACTTAATGAATACTTCATGGCATTAAAAGTCATGATTGACATATTTTCATAGAATGCCTACCTCCAATAGCCTTGATGCCTGATCAAGTTTAAAAGCCGTTAATAGAATCCAATTT
The DNA here is from genome assembly GCF_000817695.3 of Arachis duranensis. Lineage (NCBI taxonomy): Eukaryota > Viridiplantae > Streptophyta > Magnoliopsida > Fabales > Fabaceae > Arachis > Arachis duranensis. The sequence continues at coordinate 86,905,990 of NC_029777.3, forward strand.
ATTTTTTAGAGATTTTTGTCCTCCATCTCTATTTGTAGAAAATTTTTATAATAAAACACAACACCCTAAGTATTCTCTGTAAGTTAAAAAGAATATATCCACCATAATTTTTTAACGTTATGGAATATCTTCCTATTCACTTGACACACGAAGCACTTGTGTGTGGCAAAAATCAAACAAGAAGTAGAAAAATCAAACACAAGTAGTAGCAAAAAATAAGTTGGCAAAACTCAAACAAGGAAAAGGAGTAAAAACTCACATTGATATAGAGATAAAATTGCAAAAATCAGAAATAAAAAATTTAGCAAATTAGACCTAAAATCAAACAAAATTTAGCAAAATCAAATACGAGAAATATCGAAAATGAAGCATGTGACTGAGTAGAAGAAAAAATAAAAAATGCAATGACTTAAAATGAAGCATGTGATCTAAAATGCAAAAAATAAAAAATGCAAAAAATGAAAAACACAAGGAGTAGAAACTCACCTTAATGTAGAGACAAAAATGTAGAATCAAACAAGGAAAAGGAGAAAAGAAGTAGCAAAAATCGGTCGAAGAAGTGTGATTTTGGCAAAAATCGTGACTGAGACAGAGAGTAAAAGAGAAATGAGCCACGCCTGAGAGAAGAAAGAAGAAACACCCCACTCCTAAGAAAAAGAGGGAAGGAGAATTGTGCGGCGCCTAAGAAAGAGGGAAGGAGAATTGCGCCGTGACTAACGGTAAATGGTGTCCAATATTCATCCTTTAAGTAATCTACTTAGCACCGGGGACTATTAGAAAGTGATATCAGCATAAGAGCGTGCTTGGTTGAGGCATCTATTTTAAGAATGTCATGTGCTTTAAGAAGGTTGTTTGCTATCATCTTAATATTTTGTGAGCCAACAGATATAAGAAGGTTGTGGGACAAATTTTTTTCATATATGGAGGATGATTATCCATCAACACGCACTACAACATGCCATGGGTTGACAAATCGCCTACTCAAGGATTTAAATAACATCCTCCTTCAACATGAAAATATATTGCATAATACAATTTACCATCTCTAACTTTGGACAGTGACAATGATAACTTGATGCCTAAAATTATCCAAGAAGAGTTGTTCATCAAAGTACCTCAAGAAGACTTGTGTTCTATAAAAAGATTGAATCATGACCAGAGTGTAGCTTCCAAGTTCATTATGAATACAGTTGATCAGAACGAAAGTTGAGTGTTCTTCGTTAATGGACCAAGAGAGCAGGCAAAATATTTCTTTACAGAGCTATATTTACAGATTTAAGAAGTAAAGGTCATATTGTCTTGGTAACTGCGTCATCTGGAATAGCTGCAACTTTATTGCCTGGGAGTTGAATAGCTCATTCTAGATTTAAGATCTCAATCAATGCAGAGCCATCCTCCATATGCAACATAAGTAAACAATTTGATCTCACAAAATTAATTAGGCAAACAAAAGCAATAATAATCCATTTAGAGGAAAAATTATGGTGATAGAAAAAAATTTCTGCCAAGTACTACCTATTGTGTCGAAAGAAAGTAAGTCGCAATTGATTTCAGCTTCTATTGTTAAGTCACGTTTGTGGGCATTCACCAAAATTCTCCACTTGCGACAAAATATGAGATTTCTCAATATTATGATTTTGCGGAGTATCTTATGCGCATAGGGGGATGGAATCGAGCCTACCATATGTGATGACTTGTTATAAATAGAAGCACATATGGCAATACCATGGGAAGGTGAGGCATCATTACACAAATTAATAGAAGAAACCTTTCCAAATTTACAAGCTTATAGATGAGATGCATCTTACATGGTAGAAAGAGCGATATTGACACCCAAAAATAATGTACAATAGCTCAATGATATAATCATCAATAAATTTTTAGGAGACGAATGAATTTTAGTATCCCTTACTGAAGTAGAAAGAGATACAAATAATCTATATCAACATGAATATCTTAACTCAATCTCCACAGGTGGATTGCCACCTCATACATTGAAGGTAAAAAAAGGTACTCCTTTGATGTTACTGTGAAAGATAGATCCTAAGGCAGGCTTATGCAATGGCACAAGGTTACTGTGTCGAGAAACTTTTCAAAATATGTTAGACGTGAAAATCTTAACATGTCATTACTCTGGACAAAGAACTTTTCTGCCTTGGATAAAACACAAAATAACTGAGAACTCAGAATTACTCTTTGTGCTTATTAAGAAGCAATATCTTGTAAGATTGAATTTTGCCATAACGATAAATAAATCATAAGGACAAACTATTTCTACGGAAGGGATCTATCTCCTTAAACATGTGTTCACTAATTTTTTTCTTGATATAAACTGTGTATTATATAATGTAAAACCCGGTTAATTAACGGCTAATTAGCCTATAAATGAGAATTTATTCTAGAAAGCCCAAAATGTGATTTTTGTGGCTAAATATGATAGAGGAGATTGAGACGAGAATTTCGGTACCAATTTTATAGAATTCGGGCCAAGATTGGACTAGAATTTTGATAGTAATTTTATAGAAATCGGTCCAAGATTGGACCGAACGGGCCAAACCGGGCCAACCGGACCCAAAGTGGGTCCTTGGCCCAACATAACTAGACCAAAACCCTAGTTTTCAGCATTCTCTCTCCTCACTAAACACACTCACATGCTGAAAATGGAGGCCATGGAGGGAAGAACACTCTCTTAAGTTCTTTCTCTCACTTGATCTTCAAACCACCATAACTTTTGATCTAGAGCTCCGATTGCCACTCCGTTTGCGGCCACGTGTTCACCACGAAGAGCTCTACAAAACCCATACAATTAATCTTGAGGTAAGCCATGTTTTTCTCTTCGAAATTCCAACCTTGTTTTCGAGTTTTATGAGCAAAAATGTTGAGATTTTGGGCTCTTTGATGTTATAGGACCCAATTCTCTTGAAGGAGAAGGTTAATCTTGTCTCCTTGGACCTTGGGTGTGGTAAGATTCTCAACCCTACTGTAATTTGTTGATTCTATGATGTTTGGGTATTGAGATGTTGTGTCTG
>NC_029777.3:86909160-86910085 GCF_000817695.3 Arachis duranensis
TGGTATGATGTATGAGAAATATGCATGTTGTGATATATGCTTGATGATTGGTTATGGTTGAATTGTGGGTTGAACCATGTTGATGGTGAGTATGATATTGATTGTGTACAATGATGATTTAGTGGAATTGATGTTGTTGAGAATTGGCATGAGGAAGAGTATATGATAATGTCAATATATTTGAGTTTGAGTCACTTGGGTAAAGTGGGTTAAAATGATGAGATAGTGATTTTGATAAATTGTGGTAAAAAATGCCAATGTGTGAGTTGAGGAGGCTTGATGTTGAAATTGATATATTTTGATTGATTTCAAAGAAAAGGGATGAAAATGGCATGTTTTGATTGATTTTGAAAAGAGTTGAATATGGCTTGTTTTGAAAATGGCATGTTGTGGTTTTGTATGAAAAACATGGTTTTTGGGCATATTTTGATGGGACATAACTTGGACTACGGATCTCTGTTTTGTACCAAATCTGTTTAGAAATGAAATTGGATCCGGGATGTCCCTGCCATTCGAAGAACGGGTGAAAAACGATTTAAAATGAGGAAGTTATGTCCGTCGGAAGATTGGGGGTTGAAACTGTGAATTCTGCAGCTTTTAACTTAGAAAAATTTTTAGCAGAATGACCCCCCGCGCGTAGGCGCACTTGGCACGTACGCGCCGTTCTTCTCGAAAGCGCCATCCACGCGTGCGCGTGATGTGCGCGGGCGCGCCGATGTGCTGCACCCAATGCCCAGCCATTTTCCAGAGAGTTATGCCAGGACTGTGCCAGTTTTGTGCCTGGGGCACGAGAGTACCCACGCGTACGTGTGGTTGACGCGTGCGCGTCGTTTGACTAGTTTTCAATCCACGCGTTAGCGTGCATGACGCTTACGCGTCAATGAGTTTTCGAGGCCATCCACGCGTGCGCGTCAAGTGCGCGTAT
>NC_029777.3:86910216-86911985 GCF_000817695.3 Arachis duranensis
AAAATGGATGATCAATGAGGATCAAGCATGAATATGTGAGATGCGGAGGATGGTGGTGGAAGTGCTTGTTATGCCATGGGCCGAAAGGCTGTAATTGTTGATGAAACGGGTGGTTATGGATTTAACTATGAGCCGGGTGGCTGGTTATGGATTTAACCGTGAGCCGGATGGCTGGATTATTGCCGTGTTACGGCGGGGCCATGATTATGGCTATGTATAAACGCATATATATGCTGTTGAATGAATTGTGAAAGTTGCACTTCCATTATTGGAGATGAGAGTTTCCCTGGGAGAAAGCATTGGCTAGCCACCACATGCTCCAGGTCGAGACTTGAAGCTCTTTTGACCCTATGTCGTCAGGGTGGTCGGGCACTGTGAAATTCCCGGACGAGCTCACCCCCAAAAATATTCACCAGAAATGGTGATGGATAAATATTCACCAGTATGGTGATGGATAAATATTCACCAGTGAGGGTGATGGATATGGATCATGATTATGATCAAGTTTACTTTGAGTATGACTCAAGTTGGGGAGACACGACAGAGGGACAGTCCAATGGTTAGCTACCAGGACTTGTCAGGTTGGCTCTATAACCGACAGATGATATCATCAACCACTAGGGACAGGCATTCATCATATGCATACTATATGAATTGTTTGAGATTGCCTATTTGACTGCATATTACTTGCTAATTGTCTAACTGCCTTAATTGTCCTTATTTGTATATTTCTTATCTGATATAACTGTGTTTGCTACATTATACTCCTGCTGGTGGTTGGGAGGTTTGAAGGAATTGGAAAGGGAAGTATTAGTTAGACTGAAGTATCTTTAGTCAGATGCCCTTTATGGTTTAACTTGTTTATAAGCTTTGATATTATCTGGAGGAAGTTCTAGGATTGCCTTCAGCTTTCCTCTATTATTATGTATTATATATGTGGAAGCTGTTACCATGCTGGGGACCTCTGGTTCTCACCCATGTAGATTTTGTGGTTTTTAGATGCAGGACGTGAGGTTTTCCGCTGAGGCATGCTGGAGACTTCTAGATTTGCGAAGATCCTTTGTTTTCGAGGCTATGTTTTGGTTTATATGTTTTGCTTAGATACTTTTATCTCCATTAAATAATATAAACTGTGATGATTCCTCTTATGGGAGATTTTGGAGATTAGGTTTTATGTATTTGTGTCCCGTTGGGTTTCCTTTGCGGTTTTCCTTATTTTTATCATATGTATATATCGCTATGCTCGGACCGGTTATCTTTGCAGCCGGATCTTGAGTCTTGATATTCCTGTTTTTGATACTCCTTTGTAGATATATATAATCTCGCGTTGGTTACCCTTATTCGTTACGTTATCGATCGGAGTGTTGCGCTTTTGAGTTGCGATTTTTGTTTACCCCTTTTTTTTACAAAGGCTCCTAGTTATAATCAATCATTCATACTACTATACATACTAAATTTTTATTTTAGAGGTCGTAATACCTTGCCATCTCTGAATTATGACTTAAGCATAAGACTCTATATGGTAGGGTGTTACATTATGGTATCAGAGCAGTTCGTTCCTGTAGAGCCTGAGGGATGGACTGACTATGCTTATGTGCATTCTCTGTGTGTGTGTTATGTGCTATTAGTATATCTGCTTGATATATTTGGCATAAACGTTCATGAGCATGCATTTGGGACTTTGAAGCACTAGACTTCCGATATTGAGACTGATCAACTTAATATCGATTGTTTGGTGCGTATAGGAACCAGATGGCGCCTCGTGGACA
>NC_029777.3:86915489-86915923 GCF_000817695.3 Arachis duranensis
CCGGAAATGATAGCTGAGACTACTGAACAAGTCAAGAAATTCCGTGATAGGATGCTTACGGCGCAGAGTCATCAAAAGAGTTACGCCGATCAGAGGTGAAAGCCCTTAGAATTTGAGGAAGGAGATCATGTTTTCCTTAAGGTTACTCCGACTACAGGAGTAGGTAGGGCGATTAAGGCAAAGAAGTTGAATCCTCGATACATTGGTCCATTTCAGATCCTGGAGAGGATTGGACCGGTGGCGTATCGGATGGCTCTACTACCCCATCTTTCGAATCTGCACGACGTGTTTCACGTGTCGCAACTTCGGAAGTACACTCCTGATGCTAGCCATGTGTTAGAACCTGAGTCGGTTCAGTTAAGGGAAGATTTGACGCTTCCAGTGGCTCCGGTCAGAATTGATGCTACTAGTATCAAACGGTTGCGTGGAAAAGA
>NC_029777.3:86917566-86923082 GCF_000817695.3 Arachis duranensis
CCTGGGAGAAAGCAGTGGCTAGCCACCACGTGCTCCAGGTCGAGACTTGAGCTCTTTTGACCCTATGTCGTCAGGGTGGCCGGGCACTGTGAAATTCCCGGACGAGCTCACCCCAAAAAATATTCACCAGTAATGGTTATGGATAAATATTCACCAGTGATGGTGATGGATAAATATTCACCAGTGAGGGTGATGGATATGGATCATGATTATGATCAAGTTTACTTTGAGTATGACTCAAGTTGGGGAGACACGACAGAGGGACAATCCAATGGTTAACTGCCAGGACTTGTCGGGTTGGCTCTATAACCGACAGATGATATCATCAGCCACTAGGGACAGGCATTCATCATATGCATACTATATGAATTGTTTGAGATTGCCTATTTGACTGCATATTACTTGCTAATTGTCTAACTGCCTTAATTGTCCCTATTTGTATATTTCTTGTCTGATATAACTGTGATTGCTACATTATACTCTTGCTGGTGGTTGGGAGGTTTGAAGGAATTGGAAAGGGAAGTATTAGTTAGACTGAAGTATCTTTAGTCAGATGCCCTTTATGGTTTAACATGTTTATAAGCTTTGAATTATCTAGAGGAAGTTCTAGGATTGCCTTCGGCTTTCCTCTATTATTATGTATTATATATGTGGAAGCTGTTACCATGCTGGGGACCTCTGGTTCTCACCCATGCGGATTTTACGGTTTTCAGATGCAGGACGCGAGGTTTCCCGCTGAGGCATGCTGGAGACTTCTAGATTTGCGAAGATCCTTTGTTCTCGGGGCTATGTTTTGGTTTATATGTTTTGCTTAGATACTTTTATCTCCATTAAATAATACAAAATGTGATGACTCCTCTTATGGGAGATTTTGGAGATTAGGTTTTATGTATTTGTGTCCCTTTGGGTTTCCTTTGGGGTTTTCCTTATTTTTATCATATGTATATATCGCTATGCTCGGACCGGTTATCTTCGCAGCCGGATCTTGAGTCTTGATATTTCTGTTTTTGATACTCCTTTGTAGATATATATAATCTCGCGTTGGTTACCCTTATTCGTTATGTTATCGATCGGAGTGTTGCGCTTTTGAGTTGCGATTTTTGTTTACCCTTTTTTTTTACAAAGGCTCCTAGTTATAATCAATCATTCATACTACTATACGTACTAAATTTTTATTTTAGAGGTCGTAATACCTTGCCATCTCTGAATTATGACTTAAGCATAAGACTCTGTATGGTAGGGTGTTACATATAATTTTATCATTATAATATCAACATTGGAATAAATAGTTTTGTTCACTAATTTCAACAACTAATAACTAAAAAATTTTAACTGATAAATTAATATCAAAAGAGCTCACCAAGATATGTCAAGAGATAAGAGAAAAGAATTCGAACATCTGCTTTATCCAACAGGTACATGCCAACTAAGATTCACATAAATAAATTATAAAAATGATATGATATATCATTGAAATATATCAATATTGATTTTTTAAGAAATTAACTTATGCAATGTTTATATTTACTTTGAAAAAAAATTCAAGTTTCTTTCTTTAAATGTTGATATCAATATCATAATTTTAGAAATAAAATTTAGGATGTATCATTATTTAATTCAAAAGTAATATACGAAACATTATTAAAATATATTATGATACATATATGCAACCATTGTAGAGAATTCTAGCAGTTATGAAGTATATGAAAGAATGAGCAATTAATTGCATCAATGAGACTAATCGATAATAAAATAAGTATTACTATATTAACGACTATGACAATTACATTGATGATACATATTTCTATTTTAATATAATTAATCAAACATGATATTTAAATTAGGTTTATCCACTCAAAATTTATGCTATTAATTAGGGAGGTACAATTAAAACAGATAAAACTCAATTGTGGAAGATAATAAAAAGAAAAATATTTGATCAAAAGAATGAAAGATAAAGAAATAAACTTTTATTATATAATAATACCATCTATTTAGACGTATATATTAATTATGTTAAAAATTTAACTTTTTTTAGCCATGAACTCAAAAAAACACAACTAGCTCATTTTGGTGAAAAACAATACTATTGTAGGTAATTGTTATTAAATAAAAATTTCTAAGAAATCAGATGTAATGTCATTTAATTTATATTTTGTCAATGATAAATAAGTTAATGTCATTTTTTTATCTTTTCAAAAGATTTAGTGCAAAAGAAGATATCTCAACTTTACAGGTTTTAATTGAATTAATTGAATTCTTCCCTATAATAAGTAATCAATTTAATTGAATAAGCTTGAAGCGTTTACATAGTTATTTTTATGGTCAATAAATCTGATAGTTTTTAAGACTCAAAAGGTTATTGATAAAGAGATGTATGATGAATTACGAATGACTTTTTTCAGGTACACAATTTTTATATTCTCCTATTTTATTTATTAATTATTTGTATAGTTTGATATTTAAAAATGAAAAAGTTAAGCATATTCATTTCTTCTGTTTTTCTACTATTTGTAGAAAAATAAAGGCCTATTCAGATTGAGATCCATATTTTGGCCTACCACTTAAAAAGGATGAAGACAAATATAAATATTCATAACATATAAGCATAAATTATTTTTTGTAAATAACTAACATGTATTTTAGTTTATATATATTCTTTTTGAATCAGGATAATATTATTACCATTATTTTCTTAATTATGTTTTTTTATAACATGTATACCTCTTTATTGTATCCTTTTATAATTTAGCATTTTAAAAGTTTTTTTTATACTAATTTTAAGGTTTAATTACTCTATAGGTCCCTATAGTTTCACCGAATTTTCAATTAGGTCTTTATACTTTTTTTCTTTTCAATTGGGTCCCTAGACGTTGATTTTTCTTTTCAATTTAGTCCCTACCGTGACAAAATCGTTTGAGATAACAGAATATTCTGTTAAAAAATTGAATATTCTTATAATCGGGTTAAAAAAGCAAATTGAACCCACCTCCAATTTTTTAAAATTCCAAAACTACCCTTGTCATTTTGTAAAACCCTAGCCAGCGCTTATCCTCTGAAGTCAGTGGCGTTTGTCCTCTGTTTGCTGGTGTCGTCGTCCATCCGCGTTGTCCTCCTTGGTGGCATGAACATCCATTGTCCTTAGTCTGTACTGCACTGCTCTATGCTATTAGTGCCAACTCCATAACACAGACGTCACTATCGAAGTCTTGGTTACCACCACAGCTTTGGAGGAGGCTCTTCAATTTCTCTTAAACTGAATTCATTAAGCTGAAGAATTCAAGAAAAAAAGAAGAATGAAATCGAAAATGAGTAATCAGATTCTCAAAAATCCCCAATTCGCATCCTTTCTCACTTCACGTTCCAACATCGACCTCAAGGTGCAAAATTTTCTAATTATCCTTTTCAATTTTGCATCTTATCTCAATTTAAGATTTTAAATTTTACCGTAATGTGCCTAATTTTTCTTCATGTATTTCGTTTTTTGGATAAATGGTGAAATTTGAGTGTGAGAAAATTAAGTCAAGGATTTACGATTTTTAATTTTTGTTCTTTTGTGGTAATTCAAGATAAATGGCAAAATTTGAGCGTTAACAATGGCACTCAAGGATCCAAAGAAAAATCTAGGATTCCTAGAATAAGGCTACGGCCCCTATTGCTGCTACCGCAATTGCTGTTGGTAATGTATTCCATTTTCACCACTATAATTTATCAACCTGATCCTTCTATTGTTATGGGTGATTCCTCTTAAAATAACGAAGATGCTAAGAATTCTCTACGGTATGCGAATTGATGTCAGTAATTTTATATAGATTATTTCAATTAAATGATGTGGATTAAGATTGTAATTCTGGTTAAAACTATTGTATGCCTCAATAAAATAAGAAAGGTATTTTGTTACTTTTGAATTATTTTGAGACTTGGTTGCTTTTGTTTATCTTCTCCTTAGGTACAATGCAATAATTTTAGAAGTGATGTCAGCTCTGAAAGATACTAAATCTGACCTGAATGTCATTGTTAACTTCATTGAAGTCAGATTATGAACTTATAGCAAGTGAAGATAGCAGTGAAAAAAGTGATGCTAATTCTCAGAATATAAGTTAGTTTACTTGTTAGCTTACCACTCTATTTTCAAAACGTTTCTGTGGATTTTTTTATCAATTATAAATTTGAAGGACTATAAGATATGTAAAAAAATTTCTTTTATTAAAAAGTTGTTATAAAACAGCATAACATATCATGAGGCATAGTGTTAATCCAGGAATGTGCAGAAAAATTTTTGGACTGTTTGTGTCTTGTCTTTTGTTGATACTTGAAAAAATATGTATTACTTATTCTAGTATGAATATAGAAAAAATTCATACCTTCAATATACTTACTTTTGAACTTTTATCGGTCAAATTGGTTCTCTTGTTTGAAGAACTATATAGAAATCAATTTTTTAAACAATTCTAGTTATTTTTTTAAGTAATTCAATCTGCCAAAACAGGTAACGATTTTTTAATACTTGTTTTTTGAATTGATTTCTGATGTTTTTTTATGTAAGGGTGGCCAAAAACCACCATTGAGTGGAAGCTATATGAAAGAAGTCTAAGAATAATACGACGAAGATGGAGGCTTGATTGCTAAGGATGTTCTGCCATTCAGTTTCTTGACGCCAATGAGGATCATAAGAATGCAATTTTTGGAGTCTGAATTTGTCGGGATTGTTTGTAAGAGTCCCTTCTTTTGGAAACTAAATTATAATCGAGTCTGAATTTTATATTACTTTTTGTTTCATTTTATTTATTCTTTTTTTCTCTTTATGTTCTTAAAATAAGATATTTTAAAAATAAAAAAAAGAGAAAATATTTTTGGTACAATTTGTATATAAATAAACAAAAAAATGATAGTAACCAAATAAAAAGGATTATAGAAATATCTGTCATGTCATAGAATTACTGAATAGGGATGATAGAAATATCTTTCATTGAATATTTATAGTTTTATCGAATTTTCAATTAGATTCCTATATTTTTTTCTTTTCAATTGGGTCCTTAAGAGTATACAAGTAATTTCACAATTTATTAATATTTTTTTACGTTTAATGTTAACAAGGGTTAAATTAAAAAATAAAATAATGTATAGGAATCTAATTTAAAAAAAATATATAAGAATTTAATTAAAAATTTAATAAAATTATAAAAACTTATAGAATAATTAAATCTAATTTTAATTTTAATAAAATATGATATAAATAAAGATAAATAACATATTAACAAAAAAATAAAATTAATTTTTGAAAAATAATAGAAAAACGAGTGAACGCCATAAAAATACCTATTGAGCCGCTACTATCTATAATATTAGATACTAATTTACTATAATAACATTTAATTACCCATGTATTTTCACCGATAAAATACTCTTATGTATTTTAAAAGACAAAATGCACCATTGTAAAAATTATCTAATAAATACACCTTAAATAATAATTAAAATTTAAAATATTAAAAGCACATGATAAATTTATTATT
>NC_029777.3:86923181-86923427 GCF_000817695.3 Arachis duranensis
TAATTTTAACATATATTTTTAATACATAAAATAAATAAATTCTAATAATAAATAGGCCAGATGTAGATGGTGGAAGATAGCGATAATTTTATTTTTTAGGTCATGATGAGAAGAAACCGTGTGGCACCCACAAACATTTATTGGTTCCATATCATAATATCATAATAGTTCTTCATTCCATTGAAAATTTCACATTGCAATGACAGGTTGGCCGGAAAGGTAAAGTTGAATTGCACGTGGGATGTT
>NC_029777.3:86924849-86949104 GCF_000817695.3 Arachis duranensis
GTACTAGATTTGTTATATTACCATTTTCTTATATAAGAAAAAAAATAAACAAAAAATATATGAATTGAAATTGAATAAAAAAATTAAAATTAAAATTCAAACAAAAAAATAAATTAAAATTAAATAAAAAGAAAATTATTTAATTTTTTTATCTAATTTCTTAATGCAATAAGAAAGGGGCATTTTTTCAACCTAACTTGTCAACATCATAGTTTGAGAATTGAATCAAAAGAACCTACTTACTCTTTCACCTAAATTTCTGAGGTAATAAAAAAAAAGATTCATTGAATCTCACTTATTCACACTATAGTTTCATCACAAAACTAAAAAATGTTTTGACATTCATCTTTTTCTATGTGACAATTGTAATAGTTTAAGAGGTATTTATAACTTCTTATTAGGTTAAAACAAAAAAAATTCTAAACTCATAAACATAAAGTCAAATTTAGTAATTGAAAAAATAAAATCAAAGTACATCAAATTAAATTAAATATTTTATATTTCTATTAATTTTAAATAATATTCAAACTATTTATATCACGAATATTTAAAGCGCAATATATATAGTACTTGTTTAGGTGGCATTATCTTGATAAAAAAGATATTTTTTAATGAAAAAAATTATTTTATTTTTTAGCGCTTTGACAAATTTCTAGTAGTAAAAGTAAAAATATTAGAAAAATTTTAAAAAATATCTTTTTTTGAAAACATCTTTTTTAAGAAGCTGTAATTTATATATTTTTTAAAAGATTTTTTTCTTTAAAAAAAGATATTTTTTATATAATAAATAAAAAAAAAGTACTTTTATATTGTTATACTCAAATAGAATTGATAAATAACAAATTTTTTACATAAAATACTCAAACATAAAATTACTTTTATTTTTTTATAAATTTTTTTAAGAAAATAGTTCAAAAAAAGATTTTTTTTTATAAATTTATCCAAACAAACCTATATTCAAGTTTTTTTATGTTTTATATTAAAATTCTTTTTAATTTAAAAATAAAAACAATAAATATCAAATTCTAAATCATTTATTCCTAAAGACTTTAATATTATATCATACAACCATTTTCACTTGAAAAGGACACACAAGACTCCTTGTTATTTTCTATTTTAAAACATTTGCAGTGCCAAGTGGTTTCTATATTTAAGATTTTCTTTGTCGTTGTCAGTATTAAACTATTAATTATAAACACTTGGTAGTTGGCTGCACCGTGAATGGAGATACAATTTAATTATTAAACTATTAATTATAGTATTACTATAATTTAAGGAAGTTCATTATCACATGATCCGTTGTACTTGAGTAGAATATGTTATTCTATTTTTTTAAATTATTTATATTTAATTTAAAAAATATAAACGATGGAGATTCAATATAACTTTTTTTTGTGAATTTATATCAAAAGTAATACATATTAGACACTCAATGGCTCCAACTTTTCCTAAGTTTAGAAGATTAAATTTATCTTATTTATCCAACTCTATTAAAAACTGGCGCTATATTTTAGACTTTTGGATAGTTAATGTTTAAAACTTTTATTAAATCATAGATCTAAAGGTCTATATTAAAATGGATATTATAAAATAATTTATATTAATAAATTTTGGATATTAATTAAAAAATATTTCATTAAATAATAATTGAATAATATTACAAATATAAATAGAATAATAAATATTTTGTAATAAAAATTATTTTAAATAAATAATGTATACATAAAAAGTATTAATTATTATGGTGTAAAATTATTTGTAAATAATTTTTTTAATATATGAGAATAAAAAATTAATTAAATATCTTAATTTAATATTAATACTTAAACTTTGAATAAATATAATTGACAATATCATATAAAAGTGTGTATTTTTTATTTTATAAATTAATGATATAATAAATAATAAAATATTAATATATATGATGATTTTGAACATATAAAAATGTAACATTTATTTGTAAAATTCTGAACATGCAATGAAAATTTAGGAGTGGCAATGAATAGAAAAGGGATTGAATTCAACTCTAATTTTATTCGCGAGTTAAATTTATTACTAAAATTCAATCCTATTTTATTATTAGCGGGTTGATAACAATCCAACCCTAACTCTACATGCAATTAATTATTGGCGGATATCCAACCTTTCTTATGAATTTTTACAAATATGCAATATTATTATATAAATTAATCAGCATGCAAATTAAAAATTTAATACAGACAACACAATCATCGCACAAACAACACAATCATCCCATAAACAATATAACAATTAAATGTTCAATTTTACATAAAATTTTTGTTTAAATTAATAATATAATACAAATAAAATATTGTAATATAATGTTGTATTTATATATCACTAAAAAAAATTAATTTTTATATAAATAAAATTATTAAATTATTAATTGATGATCTTAATTCAATATTAAAGATTTTTTATATTAAATGAAAAGTTTTTGGTTCAATATCTATCAATAATATATTTTTATAACTGATACATATAAAATGCAGATCCATTCCTAAATAGAATGACTTATTATTAAAATTTTGTTATTATCCTTGGACTGTTTTAATAATTTTATACCTATAATAAAAGTATTTTTTATTGAAAACAAAAACATTGGTTGTACCCAACAATTATTAGTAGAATATTTTAGATGCAAATGTAACCATTAATTTCTATTTATTTGAATTTGCCAACAGCACCTAAGGCTCATTATTTCCAATTTTTTATAATTAGTACTGTTTCACCTTTAATTTAGATGTTATATTAGCTGTGAGTCATGGACGGTGTTTTTAATTTAACATTTTTTTGTTAATTTACTCCAAAAAATTAGGGTTATTTTAGTCTTTTTCACACTAACTACAGAATGAATCTAAACTTAGTTACCTATTCGTACAAGGAATATCATATTTCTATTTTTACAGGCGAAACATGTGATAATTTTCCTATAATTTATAAACAAGCTAACATGTATTTTAATAATAATATTATTAATAAAAAATTTAATATTTTTTTAATAAACATTATAAATGCATTAAAAAATTAAATGTATACTTTTTTACTGAAAGTTCTTTTATTAATAATTTTAATTTATACCCATTAAAATATATATTAATTAAACAATGAAACTATCAGTGTATTTTAAGGAGCTTGTGCATAAACTTCAGGTAAGTAGGATGAAAGAGTTGGTATCTCTTTCAATGATACTCTGACTCATATCTGTAAATATGTTTCTTTGATTGATGGCATCACCTTTACTCACAGAGCCTTGAGTTATGAACATGTTCAGTTGCACCGTATAGTAAATTATGTCATCCTTTCTCAAAATAGTTCATATCAAAGGGTATCTTATACTGACACTCTTGTTTTGTATGCTCTTCTCACAAAAATAGAAATCTCTTTTGCTTATTTAATGGTTAGATATATGTTTGATTCTGTTAGAAGTGAGAAAGATAAAGCCCTTCCATATGGCATGTTCTTAACTTGTATTTTTGAACATTTTGGTGTTGATTTGTCCAATGAATCATATGAAAATAGACACTCATATCAAAAAGGAGGTGGTTCAATGAAACAGCAGAAAAAGAGACTCATTCGTTCTAAAAGAGTGGTTCTTGATGATGATCATGATGACTATGAACTAGAAGACACTTCTCCTTCTTCTACTATGAGTACTTCAGTCTCCACTGGACACAAATATGCCTTATATGAGGTTGTTAAGGATGTGGTGCAGGAATTTGTCTCTCAGTCAAACCATTTGATTGCTATGAGTAAGGAGCAAAGAAAACTAGCCACTAAGCATGAAAACCTCCTCAGAAAATCCAGAGATAGAGTGGTTATATTCTTGAAATTAATTGATAATCTCTAAGAGGATGACGATACTGCCACTGATCCTGAAGTAGATGTTGGTTCTGAAGAGGATGGTTCAGATACCTGAATTTGTCTCATGTTGCTGCAGTCTTTTGTTCACTTTTAGTTACTTACTTGTTTTGGACTTTGAACCAACATTTTGTTGCAGGTTTTAGTTCATTTTTGTTCCACCCTTGATGACAAAAGGGAGAGTAGTGGAGCAGTGGCATATGGAGAATTTTGAATTGTTGAATTCTTGGTTGAATTTTTGCTGCTGCTGTGATTTTTGGCATGTGAATTTGAATTTACTTGACATGATCTGTTGATTTTTTGCCATTGTTAATCTATATACTCTATTTTGTTTAAGGTTAAGCAGTTTTAAACTGAATATTAATCATTATTGTTGATATGATTTGTTCATTTTTGGGCTAAACATTTGACTATTTTTTAAATTCCCTTAGCCATGTTTTATGAGATGTTAAAACTGTTTGAAACCTTGCTGATTCCTTCATCCATGGTCAACATAGTGTATGAAGTCTATTATTGTATTTTCTATGAGTATATGCAAACAGAAAAGAAGAGAAGAGCATAAATTTAGGGGGAGCAACTCTTGAAAGGGAAAGGGAGAGAAACACACAAGCAAGTGACATCACTTATTAGGTTAATCATCCAATTAGTTTTTAATTATGTTTGATAAAGTGATGCAGGCCAAAATTAAAAGAAACAACAGTCCAAATACAAGAAAATAAAAACCATTGTTGATGGGCTGTCTAATCAAAGAAAGCCCAAAAAATCAAAGTAAAGAATTAAGTTGGACCCAATGAATCAAATCCAACACAAGCCCAAAATGACTCCATTCAAGCTGAAACCTTCCAATGCACCTCACAAGTTTGCTTCGGTCAGAATCTCAAAGAAAAAGAGAGAGAAAGCTTCATTTTTTCTCTTGCTCATTTCATCAAAGAAGAAATAAAGAGAAATCTTAATCAAAGAAAGCAAATGTCTAATCACCCAAATCAAACCCATCTAAGCTAAGTCAAAAGTTAAAGGTGATTTATTTCCATTTGTATGCAATTTATTTTTTTCACTCCTTCTCCAACTTTCTGCAATACCTTTTTTGGTTAAATGAAAAAAGAAGTCTCTGATCTCTGCTGCTGTAAATTAATGGTTCACAAAATTTTTTGGAGTCAAAGCACATTATTAATGGTTCAGATTTAGGTTTACCATTGAACAACTTTATCTTTGCTATTCAAATGTCTTCGGTCAAGCAAAAAGGGATCTGTTCCAAAATTCTATTTTAGGGATTAATAGAAAATAGTGAAAGACTAAGTTGGTAACACACAGCTCGAGGAGTTGACCCTGAGGAGTGCAGCTCAGCAACTTGGAAAGAGATACAAAAGAAAGATTTTCAATTTTTGAAGACAAGGAGAAAGACTAGGGTTTTGAAGTTTGTGTTTTGAGAAGTCATCTCTGAGACAGAGTTCATCAACTTGGATAGTATTTCTTAGTCAAAAGAGCATTCCACCAAAATGAAGAATTAAATCAGAGTTAAGCAGATCTGGTTCATCACATAGCAACAGAGGTTGTTAAAACATCAATCTCCTTCATGTTTTACAGATTGTAATTTTTATTTTCTATGTATATCTTTCTGTAATTTTTTGAGTGTGAAAAGGCATAAAGAGAGAGCTCAAGTAAAAGCCAATGAGTGTTGAAAGGCTGAGTAATACACTTGAGAGAAAAGTCTAGAGTGATTTGAGATTTCTTTAGGTTGATTTTATGTTTTGTATCTTATACCAGTGAGGTTTCCCTTTCTTAGTTGGGTAAGCACTAAGGGTGAAGAGTTAGGTATTAGCATAACCAAGTCAAGTTAGGTTAGAACTTGAGAGTGAAAGAATTGTGTCAATCATGTGGAATTGGTGTATGTAATATTTTAACTATAGTGGAAACTCCACCACTGTTGTGGTGGAGACTGAATGTAGGTTGCATTGTACAAGGCAACTGAACTAGAATACATTATGGTGTCATCTTTTCTCTTCTCTTCTCTTCTCTGTTCTGTTTTCTGATATTCATGAGACAAAATAAAATTGTCTCATAAATTTTTTGCTGCTGAGTTTAAACAGATTCAGACTGAAAGTTTGTTTTAAAAGGGTTATTTCATTAAAGCAAAAGAAGGTCATCGATTCAACTCCCCACTCTCTAAGCCTTCTACAACCTTCAGATCTTCTTCAACCAAAGTCTTCTATATCTCTAATATGGATGAATCACAATTTCTTTGATGAAAAAGAGTTAGAGAGGCAGCTTTTATATATTGTGGACCAAAACCCTGAAATCACTATTTGTATTTGAGTGTGGCATTCATTAAACCCTAAAACCCAAATAAAATAGTATCTTTGGTTTTATTCTCATTTAATTCTAAATCAAAAGTAATAATAATTTATTTAATTCAATATTTATGACAATAAATGAGATTGCCGTTATATAAGTCATTTAATGTGAAATAACTTAATTTGTGATTATAATTAGTATATATATTACCTATAAATATATTAGAAAATAATAATTTTCTAACAACCTCCCACTTGAGCTATACATATATATTTTTTTGAGATAAGCACATCTTATAAACTTTATGTGTGCATCTAAATGCTATTTCTTTGATTACTTTAACATTCTATTCTGTCTCATATATCAGTTATGAAATCATCTCAACTTTTATCATATTACTGTCGTGATAAAACCACAATAATCACTATACTAATATACTCAACGACATAGATAAAATATGGATGAGAAAATTTAGAAATTAAATGCGAAAATGATCTCATGCATGCCTATTTTTAACTGATTCTACTTTAATAAACTTTATGAGATCATGAGTTAGAGTGAAAATAAAACTGTTTCGAGGGTTACCTGAAACTGGAGGTCAATCTCGGACGAGATCTTCTGTACTGGTAGGTGCTAACGTGTCTGGCAGGTGGAAGACGGCTGGAGCTGTCGTGTCCGACTTGTTGGACTGACTGCACTGCTGATCCCTTGTCACCGAAGGGTGGGGGGTACCTGCAAGGGACTCCGATGCTTAAGTTAGCAAGGGTATTAAACAGGTATTGAGTAGAATCAGAGCATGAGTTATACCTGGGTGCTCCAGTGTATTTATAATGGTGTGGGGTGACCTTTTTAGATAAGATAAGTTAGTTTATCTTATCTTATCTTATCTTTTAGGTGAGGTCAGCTTATCTTTTATGGGAACCGCCCTTCCCTTTATAGGCTTGGGCTGCCTTAGTATTTGGGGTGTGTTCCTCTATTTGGGCCCTTCTTTGGGCTTTTCTGATGACTTGGCCGAGCTCTTTGGAAAGAGATCGGGTTGTCCTGACCTGAAGAGGTCGGTCACTTTGTCTGTCGAACATCCCGGGTCGGACAGCTTGACCCAGGGTATGAACAGTGCCCCTGTTTGAGCTCGGTCTTCTTTTTTGAGGTCAAGTTTTTGACTTCGGTCCTTCTTTGGTGAAGCCGAACTCAAGCATCTTGTCGATTCCTTTGAAGTAGTTTTTGAATGTAGAACGTTTCCTCTAAAAGCGCGCGCTTTTATATCGGCGCTTTTTGGGAACGTGCAAGGGTTTAATGCTTTCATTAATTTTAGCATTAATTGCCCCGTTTTCCTTTGGCTCTTTACTTTGATTTTGAAAACCCAGAAACGGTTTCTCTCCTTCGCCTTTTTTGTAACTTCTTTTCTCCGCTCCCTTCGCTCTTTGTTTTTTGTTTGCGCTTTTATTTTCTCGTGTTGTGGCGTCGCTTGGCGTTTTTTCTGGAGCTTCTGTTTTCGCCTGGAGTTCTGCAGTTTTGCGTTTCTCCCTGCGACATTGCTCTTGTTCACGTTCTTTCTTTTGCTTGTGAGAGGGCGTTTCCAGATTTCATCTTCCATCTTCAATTTCTTTGAAGCTTGCCGCTCTTTCAAGTTGGTACTAGCTTTCTTGCTTCTTTCGTAGCTTCGTCACTGTAACATGTTTTTTGTCTTTCTTTTATGCATTCTTTTGGCATTTACGTCGAGGCTTTCTAGGATTTTATTGTTGCTTCTGGTTGTTTCCTGTCTGATACCGATAGAAAATCTGCATCTGTTCTTCGCTTTGTTTGGAGATTGCTTTTTGTGTGATTCTAAAAAAGTTCGCACCTTTGATGATTTCTACTTGGCATGCTTTGATTTTTTGGAATGCTTTTTGCTTGGTAGACTATAATGATGCTTGGTTTGCTGTTTTGAATTCTTTCTAAGAAATGCTGGGGTGCGAGCTGTAGATATTACCTGGAAACCTTGCTTTGTTGCTGCCTCCAAAGGATGCCCCAGGACTTTTGGTTTGAGTCTTGGGGTTTTCCTTTTCTTGTTTCTTCGCTTGTATCGTATTGACCGAGCTGTTTTCTTCCTTTGTCTGGGATGTTTTTAGTAACCTCATCTTCTTTTTTTACTTGTAAGATTAGTTAGCCTCATGTCTTCTCGCAATAACATTGTAGAGATGTCTTCCAGAGTTCCCGAGGGGATGTCCGATTGGCTGGACTCCCTTGTTTTGTCGTGTGTTTCTGTTGTGGATGCTGAATTTTGCACAGAGCTGAGGAAGCGCCATAGGATTTGTGGTAACAATGCCCGTAAGGAGGATTACGAGCTTGTTGCTCCTGATTCTGATGAGAGAGTTTGTTTTCCGACTTCCATTGAGAGGGAGCGTCCCTTCTTCTATGCCTATGAATACTTCTTTAGTCAGTTGAACGTTACTTTTCCTTTTACTGCTTTCGAGACCGACCTGTTGTGGTCGTGTAATATTGCCCCATCCCAACTTCACCCAAATTCCTGGGGTTTTATTAAAATTTTTCAACTTCTCTGCCGAGAATTAGATGTAACACCCTCCCAGACTCTTTTCCTTTATTTGTTTGTTTCTGCCAAGCCTGGCGGTTCTTCAAAAAAGAAAGCTTCCTGGGTTTCCTTCAGGTCCGCCCAGGGCCACAAAGTTTTTGCTATGTATGATGAGTTCTTTAAGGACTTCAAGAATTACTTCTTTAAGGTTCGTGCTGTCGAGGGGGCCCGCCCCTTTTTTCTTGATGAAAATGATGAGCCTTCTTTCTCTCTAGAGTGGCAGAGGGATGTGAGAGTGTCTCGCTATACCTAGGAGATGCTTGATGATGTTGAGCGTGCCTTTGTTGTTGTTCTTGAGGATCTATGGGGGAAACCACCCCATATTGATACAAAAAGGTTTTTGAATGACCCGTCTTTGGTTCGGACTGTTTTGGATACTCTCTGACTTGTCTCTTATACTTGTTTCTTAATTTTTTTCTTCCTCTTATTGGGATTGTAACTCTTTGCTATGGCTGATTCTGTATTTGCAGAGATGTCAAAGAACAATGACCCTATGAGGGCCTTTAAAAAGGCGAAGAAGGCAACTACTGCTTTGAACATCTCGGCCAAGGTGGCCAGAGAGGGATCTTCTCAGGCCCCCGTGAAGCCTCCTGTGCCGAGTTCTCCCAGGCCGAGGAAAGCAATTCCTACTCCTCGGTTTCGTCGGGTCGATCCTCCACAGACTTCTGCCGCTGCTTCTGGTGTTCCTCCTTTAAAAAAGCAAAAAACATCTGAGCCCTTTAACCTGGATGCCCCGGATTTTGATGTTGTCGAGTTTGTTGACCAGCAAATTACCCCCTATGATGGGCTCTCTATGGACGACGTGTCTCTTCTTCAGCATCTGGATTTTATCACCAAAAGTAGTGTGAAAATGGCACATATGGGTGCGGCTATTTTCCGAACAGTTCAGGGGATCCCGATTCATGCCACAAAATCCTTCATGGAGGAGGCCAAATCAGAATTTGATCGGATCAAGGGTCTGAAGGATGAGTTGGAGGTGAAGTTGGCGAAGATAGAGAAGGAACTGGAGGGTGAGAAGGCTAGCTCTATTGCTTTGGCTGCTTCTTTGAAGTTGGCTGAGGACATGGCACTGAAGCACAAGGATAGCTATGTCTCAGCTTATAGGAAATTAATGCATCTCCGGGATGATTTGGAAACTGCTCGGGTTAATTATGCCGAGCTTCAGGGTCACCTTGTGGGCAACGTAACTGCCACCTCCGAGAACCTGATGGAGCAGTTCCGAATTGTTGCTCCTGATGCCGACTTGACTCTCGCCAGCCTGGAAAATGTTGTGAGGGATGGTAAGATTGTCCCTGATGATCAGGATGATGATGATGCTGACCCTCCCCCAGTGCCTTCTCTTAAAGTGTCGACCTCCTCGGTTCCTCCCGTTACGTCTGATCCGGATTGCCAGATTCTGAACCGGGATGATGGAACTGTAAATGATGTGCCTATTCAGACTTGCCCTCTTTCTCCCTGTACTGATGCTGCCGGGAAGGCTCCAGATCTTGGTTGACCTCCTTTATTAAGTATTTCTGTAAATAGCCCGGTTTGTGGGCTTTGAACTCTTTTTTGTAAATGATGTTTTGTTGACTGTTGATACTCCAGTTGCTATTTTTAGCAACTTTATTTTGAAAAACAAAATGGTTTCTCTGACTCTTGGGGTTGGCTTCAAGCGGCTTGTTGAGTCTTTGTTTTATGGTAACTGCGATATGCTTGCTTGCAGCTTTCTTTATCATTAACCTGGAATTTCAGAGTTGTTTTTTATCCATCCTCTTTTGATCGCTTTTGTGGCGAGGTCAGGGTCTATCGGGTCGAATTATCTCCCCTCTGTTGGTTGATCTTCTCAATTGATCTTTTCGAACAACCCCTTGGGATTATTTTTTATAATTTTTTGTTGCTTTAGTCCGACTTCTTCATGTCGGTCCCCGTTTCATTATTAGGTGATCCTTTTTTCTTAGATCTTGTTCAGATCTCTTTTGAGGTTTTACCTTTTGTAACTTTATGTTTTTCGAGCCGACTTCGTCATTCTGGACTCTGTCGAATTATTTGATAATCCTCTTTTTTGGACCTTGTTCAGGTCTCTTTCAGGGATTATCTTGTTTTGTAGGAGACCGACTTCGTTAGGTCGATCTCTTCTAAGTTGCTTTTGTAATCCTCTTTCTTGGACCTTTGTTAGGTCTCTTTCAGGGATTACTTTTACAACTTGTCTTGTAGGAGACCGACTTCGTTAGGTCGATCTCTTCTAAGTTGTTTTTGTAATCCTCTTTCTTGGACGTTTGTTAGATCTCTTTCAGGGATTACTTTTACAACTTGTCTTGTAGGAGATCGACTTCGTTAGGTCGATCTCTTCTAAGTTATTTTTGTAATCCTCTTTCTTGGACCTTTGTTAGGTCTCTTTCAGTGATTACTTTTACAACTTGTCTTGTAGGAGACCGACTTCGTCAGGTCGATCTCTTCTAAGTTATAGCAATTCCTCTTTAATATGGTTGGCCAGACCTCTTTCCAGGGATTTGCTGATAACTTGGGTTGTCTTGGTCCGACTTTTTAGTGTCGGCCAGTCTTTTTAAGTTATTATATAGCAATCCATAAGACCTCGTCAGGTTCTTTTTGGGATCACTTTCGATAACTTCTTGCATTATTCTGTGTTCATCTTTGCCGATTTATAGATGGTGGTTTCTGTCCTGGTTTAATCGACCTAGGTGAATCGCGTTTTCACCTTTGTCGGTCGATCATTCCTATCGAGATCGTATAGTGAATCTGTTCTTCACTTTCTGTTCGATCCTTTGCTTTATAATCGAACGATGAATGCTTTAGATTAATGTGTCTTGGGCATTTGTAGAGTATCTGAAATGTATTTTATTTAAAGAAAGTGCAAATATATACAGGCGGGTGTTTTTCATACCCTTAAGTCGGATTAAATCTCAATCTTGACGCCTCATTAAAAAACCTTTTCAGGAAAAAGTGTGCATCTTGTGATGAGACCTTTACCTTTCCTAACTATAGTACCTTCTTAGGTTACAGGCGTGCCATGATCTGGGGAGTTCTCGTCCCTCGAGTTCGGACAGTCTGTAGTAGCCCTGCGCAAGTACTTCTATGACTCGGTAGGGTCCTTTCCAGTTGGCTGCCAACTTTCCTTCTCTGGGTCGAGCTGTTCCAATATCATTTCAGATTAATATGAGATCATTTTCAGCAAAACTTCTTGGCACTACCTTTTGATTATACCTGGAAGCCATTCGCCGCTTTAGTGCTTCTTCTCTGATCCGAGCTCTTTCTTGGATTTTCGGAAGTAGGTCGAGCTCTTCTCTTTGAAGTTGAGAGTTGGTTTGTTCATTGTAGTGGACTACTCGGGGAAACCCTTCCTCTACTTCTACTGGAATCATTGCCTCCACTCCGTATGCTAATCGAAATGGTGATTCGTTCGTAGTAGAATGGGGAGTTGTTCGATACGCCCATAGGACTTGTGGAAGTTCCTCGGCCCAAGCTCCCTTTGCTTCTTGCAGTCTACATTTTAGTCCGGCCAATATGACTTTGTTGGCCGCTTCGGCTTGTCCATTGGCTTGGGGATGTTCGACGAAGTGAACTGGTGTTTTATATTCAAGTCAGCCACTAGTTTTCTGAAGCCTGCATCTGTGAATTGGGTGCCATTATCTGTGGTGATGGAGTATGGGACCCCGAACCTTGTAATGATGTTCCTATATAGAAATTTCCGACTTCTTTGAGCAGTGGCGTTGGCTAGGGGTTCTGCCTCGATCCATTTTGTGAAATAGTCTACCCCCACTATGAGAAACTTGACTTGTCCTGATCCCTGAGGAAAGGGTCCGAGAAGATCGAGTCCCCACTTTGCAAATGGCCAGGGTGAGGTCACGCTGATGAGCTTTTCCGGCGGGGCAATGTGAAAGTTGGCATGCTTCTGGCATGGTGGACATGTCTTTACAAATTTGTTAGCTTCCTTTCGTAGAGTTGGCCAATAGAATCCCGCCCGGAGTACCTTTTTGGTGAAAGCTTGCGCTCCAAGATGATTGCCGCAAATGCCGCTGTGTACTTCTTCCAAGACTTCTTTTGTATTGGGGGTCGATACGCATTTTAACAATGGTGCTGAGATCCCTCTTTTGTATAGGGTGTTGTTTATGATAGTGTAGTATTGTGCCTCCCTTTTTAACCTCTTTGCCTCCTTTTCATCTGTAGGGAGCGCTTCTGTTTTGAGGTAGTTAATTATGGGGGTCATCCATCCTTGATCCCAGCCGGTTATGGCTAGGACTTTTTCTTCTTCCGATATTGACGGGTTCTGTAGTATTTCCTAGATGAGGCTTCTATTGTTGCCCCCTGGTTTGGTGCTGGCTAGTTTTGAGAGTGCGTCAGCTCGGGTGTTTTGCTCGCGGGGTATGTGGCAGATCCTATATTCCTCTATTTGTCTGAGCTGTTCTTTGGTTTTATCCAAATATTTTTTCATAGTAGGATCTTTGGCTTGGTAGCTTCCTATTATTTGTGAAGTAACGACTTGTGAGTTGCTGTAGATGTTGAGTTTCCGAGCTCCAATTTCTCTAGCTAGCTTCAAGGCAGCTAATAACGCTTCGTATTCTGCCTGGTTGTTTGAGGCCGGGAATCCGAATTTGAGGAAAAGCTCGAGTTGGGTTCCTTGGTTGCTTTCGATTATCACACCCGCACCACTTCCGGCTTTATTCGAAGAACCATCCACGTATATATTCCACTCTGTGGGGATCTCCGGGGCATCTGTGAATTCTGCAATGAAGTCGGCTAGGTATTGTGATTTGATGGCTGTCTGCGCTTCGTATTGGAGGTCGAACTCGGACAACTCAATTGCCCATTGTAGGATTCTTCCTGCTAGATCTGTTTTCTGCAATATCCCCTTTATGGGCTAGTTGGTCCGAACCTTAATGGTATGCGCTTGGAAGTACGGGCGAAGTCGTCGGGATGTGAGTATGAGAGCGTAGGCAAACTTCTCTATTTTCTGGTACTTCAGCTCTGACCCCTGCAGTGCTTTACTAATGAAGTAGACGGGTTGTTGCCCATCCTCATCTTCTCTAATTAGTGCTGAGGCTATTGCTCGACTTCCTACTGCGAGGTACAATATGAGTGGTTCCCCTTCTCGTGGTCGAGATAGGATAGGTGACTGTCCCAAGAATTCTTTGAAGTCTTGGAAGGCTTATTCACATTCCGTTGTCCACTCAAAGTTCTTTCCCTTCCTTAAAGTAGCGTAGAAAGGGAAGGATCTTATTGCTGACCCTGCTAGGAATCTGGATAAGGCTGCCAGTCTCTCATTGAGTTGTTGTACCTCTTTGATGTAGGTTGGGCTCTGATGAATAGATTTTTGATGGTTTAGAATTTCACAAATGAATTCTCGTTGCAAGTATAGTTCCTAAACCAAACAATAATCTTTTCATACAAAAAGTTATTTGTCACTAGTACAAACCCCTAAAATTTATAAACTGAAGTATTGGACCTCGAGTCGTTCTCCCTAGGAATTGTAATGAAGTGTCTTGTTATTGGTTGTGAGTTATATTTGGGGTTTTTAAGATTTTAGACAAGAAATATAAATAGCAAAGAAAATAAACTAACAACTAGCAAAGCTCTTGGCAAGATATGAGAACTAGAAGTCCTATCCTAGTTATCCTCCTTAATTGTGATGACAAATTGTCCATTACTCCCACTTAGTTAACCTCTAACCATGGAGGAAAGTCAAGTGGATGAATCAATTTGATTCTTCAAGTCCTAATCAACTCCTAAAGGAAAGACTAGCTTTAGAGGCATTCAAATCAATTAGCAACTTCTAATTATCAATCAACAAAGGAATTAGATAACTCAAAAGTCACTAATTACTCTACCTAGGCCAAGAGGAACAAAACCTATACTAAAATCCAACCTAGCATTTCATCAAACACTAGGAAGGCACAAAAGAAAAGCACAGTAAATCAATAACAAGAATGAAATCTAACAACAATTATTGCAAAGAATTAACAACAACAATCAAGGAAATCACAATTATCATGAATTACCTCAAATTGCATTATTGAAAGAAAACAAAGGAACAACAATCTATCCAAAACAAAATGAAGAATTACAATTATTAAAGCACATAACTAGGAAAAGGAGGAGGAGAAGACTAAGAATTGGTAAAAAAAAAGTAAATCAAAGCATGAATTAAACCTAGATCTAAGAAGAGAGATTAACCTAAACCTAATCCTAATCCTAATTCTAGAGAGAAGTGAGAGCTTCTCTCTCTAAAACTAACTCTAAACTAATCCTAATTATGCTATATGATTCCCCATGCCTTCCCCTCAATCCTTGATCCTTTTATTCCTTTCTATCAGCAATTGGCGCCAAAATGGGTTCAGAAACCCTTCCAAATCGCCAGGCACGTGTTGCTTTAATGAAGTCATGTGCGGTCATTGACGCGTGCACGCACGGTACGCGTGCGCGTCCCTGGTCGATTCTGCAATGTGCGCGCGGGCGCCTTGTGCGCGTGCGCGTGCATGGATGACTTTGCTTCTTTGACTTTTTATGCTTCTCTCCACTTGTATGCTTCCTTCCTTGCTTTCTTTGATCCATGCCTAGCCTATTTCAATCCTGGAATTACTAGCAAACACATCAAGGCATCTTATGGAATCAAGGAGAAATTAGAATTCATCAAAATAAGGCTTAAAAAGCATGTTTTTACACTTAAGCATAAATATGGGAGAGATAACAAAACCATGCTAATTCATAGGCTAAATGTGACAAAAGGTTATCAAAATACTCTAAATTCAATACAAGATAAACCCTAAAAATGGGGTTTATCAGGCTCTTCATGTTGAGTATGGCCTGGCATTTATCTGGATTTGCCTCGATTCCTCTTTGTGTGAGCATAAAGCCCAAGGACTTACTGGCTTCCACTGTGAAAGTGCATTTAGCCGAGTTAAGTCGCATGCCATGCTTCCGTATGGTGTCGAATACTTGAACCAAGTCGGACAGTAATGTTTCTTTACTTTGTGTCTTTATCAGCATGTCATCCACGTAGACCTCCATGATTTTTCCGATGTGATCTGAGAAGACCTTATTCATTAGCCTCTGATAAGTAGCTCCCGCGTTCTTAAGGCCAAAAGGCATTACGATGTAGCAATAGTTTGCTTTGGGTGTTAAAAACGAAGTTTTTTCTTGATCCGGTGGATACATTGGGATCTGTTTGTATCCCGAGTATGTGTCCATAAACGAGAGATACTTATATCCCGATGAGGCATCTACTAGAGCGTCGATGCTTGGTAGTTGATAATGGTCTTTTGGGCAGGCTTTGTTGAGGTCGGTGTAGTCGGTGCACATTTGCCACTTCCCATTTAACTTTCTCACCAAGACGACGTTTGCTAGCCATAGTGGGTACTTAACTTCTCTTATGAACATGCCTCTAGTAGTGCTTGCACCTGTTCTGCTACAGCCTGAGACCGTTTTGGCCCGAGTTTTCTTCGTCTTTGTTGTACCGGCCGGGATCCCAGATAGACTGCCAACTTGTGGCTCATCAGTTCGGGATTTATGCCTGGCATGTCGGCAACTTTCTATTCGAAGAGATCAACATTATCTCGTAGAAACTGTATGAGTGATTCCTTTGCGTCTCCTTTCAGGATCATGCCAATATTAGTTGTCTTATCCGAGGTGTCTCCGATCTGAACTTTTTCTACTTCACCTTCGGGATGTGGACGGAGTTCTTCTCGTCTCTAAACTCCGCCAAGTTCGATTGTGTGGAACTCTCCTCCTTCGCCTCTGAGGTTTAGACTTTCGTTATAACAGTGGCGCGCCATCTTTTGATCTGCTTTTATTGTAGCTATCCCTTCTGCAGTTGGGAATTTCATACATAGATGTGGAGTTGAAACTATTGCGCCGAGTTGATTTAACGTCGTCCGACCTATTAAGGCGTTGTAGGCTGAGCTTACGTCAACCACGATGTAGTCTATCTTAAGTGTTCTGGACTGGTTCCCCTTTCCAAAGGTTGTATGTAGCGATACGTATCCCAGTGGTTGTACTGGGGTATCCCTAAGTCCGAACAGGCTGTTCGGATATGCTCTTAGCTCTTTTTCTTCTAGGCCGAGCTTGTCGAAGGCAGTTTTGAATAAGATGTCGGCAGAGCTTCCTTGGTCAATTAATGTACGGTGGAGGTTGGCGTTTTCCAGTATGATAGTGATGACCATGGGGTCGTCGTGTCCCGACATAATTCCAGATGCGTCTTCTTTGGTAAACGTGATTGCTGGGATGTCTGGTGCCTCCTTCTTTCCTTCGACATAGTATACTTCTTTGAGGTGTCGCTGGCGAGATGATTTGGAGATTCCTCCTCCCGCAATTCCGCCGTGTATCACGTGGACGTGTCTCTCTGGTGTGCGAGGTGATTGTCCGATATCTTCATCCCTTCTTCTTTTTCTTGGCTCTTTGTCCCGGTTGGCCAAAAACCGATCTAGTTTTCCTTCTCTTACTAATTTTTCTATGACGTTTTTCAAGTCGAAGCATTCGTTGGTGGAATGTCCTCGAACTCGATGATACTCACAGTATTCGTTCCGATTCCCTCCTCCTCTTTTGCCTTTGAGTGGCCGAGCTAGGGGTATTTTTTCCGTATGACAGACTTCTTTGTAAACATCTACCAAGGATACCCTGAGAGGGGTGTATTTATGATATTTTTTATTTTCTCCCCGGAGCGATCTTCCTTTTTCTTGGGTTCTTTATCTTTATCTCGGTAGGCAGAACCGAACCTCGAGGCTTCTCCAAGTCGAGAATTCTCCTCCATGTTGATGTATTTCTGCGCCTGTTCTTGTACTTCGTCCAGGGATGCAGGGTACTTCTTTGATATAGATTGGCTAAACGATCCTTCTCGTAGGCCATTTATGAGGCCCATAATGGCAGCTTCTATTGGTAGACTTTGTATGTCCATGCATGTTTTGTTGAATCTTTCCATGTAGTTACGAAGACTCTCCCGATCTCCTTGCTTGATTCCTAGTAGGCTGGGTACGTGTTTAGCCTTATCTTTTAATCTGGCCAAGAACTTTTTGGCCAGGTCGTTGAAGCTTGAGATGGACCTTGGAGGTAGGCTGTCGAACCATCTAATGGCTGTCTTGGTAAGAGTTGTTGGAAAGGCCTTGCATCGAACTACATCCGAGGAGTCAGTGAGGTACATTCTACTTCTGAAATTGTTGAGATGATGGTTGGGGTCTGAGGTGCTGTCATACAGAGTCATATCCAGAAGTTTGAAGTCCTTTGGGATTTTGGTCTTCATAATTTCCCTGATGAATGGATCTTGATCCTTGCGAGAGCTATCCTCTGGAGTGGATTGAGTAGCTTTAGTTTTGAGATCGGCTTCGAGTTTTAGAAGTTTATCTTCTAATTCTCGGCGTCGCCTTATCTCCCGATGCAGATCCTCTTCTTTTTCTCGTTGATGTTGGGCTTCTTTCTCAAGTTGCTTTAATCGATCCTGAAGCGTCTCTATCACTCCTGGATTTGATGAATTTTTGTCCCCGTTGGGCTCCGGAGTATCTTTGAGTGTACCATCCGCGTTCTTGTGCGGCGTTCTATCTTCCAAACTTGAATCGTGGTCGTTGTCATGGTAGTCCGCCATGGTGATGGGATGACTTCTAGGTTCCCCCGCAACGGCGCCAATGTTCCGAGGGTTACCTGAAACTGGAGGTCGATCTCGGACGAGATCTTCTATACTGGTCGGTGCTAACGTGTCCGGCTGGTGGAAGACGGCCAGAGCTGTCGTGTCCGACTTGTTGGACTGACTGCACTGCTGATCCCTTGTCACCGAAGGGTGGGGGGTACCTGCAAGGGACTTCGATGCTTAAGTTAGCAAGGGTATTAAACAGGTATTGAGTAGAATCAGAATATGAGTTATACCTGGGTGCTCCAGTGTATTTATAATGGTGTGGGGTGACCTTTTTAGATAAGATAAGTTAGTTTATCTTATCTTATCTTATCTTCTAGGTGAGGTCAGCTTATCTTTTATGGGAACCACCCTTCCCTCTATAGGCTTGGGCTGCCTTAGGATTTGGGGTGTGTTCCTCTATTTGGGCCCTTCTTTGGGCTTTTCTGATGACTTGGCCGAGCTCTTTGGAAAGAGATCGGGTTGTCCTGACCTGAAGAGGTCGGTCGCTTTGTCTATCAAACATCCCGGGTCGGACAGCTCGACCCAGGGTATGAACAAAAACTAAATACTATTTTTTTGTAAAAATATCTATATTTGTAAATTTGTCTAAACTATATGAGCATCCAAATGCACAATTCCACTGAAAGAATATATCATTAAATGATATGACACCTATATGAATGGTATCCATACGAAAGACCTTGGGTGTTTATTTCTTATAGACTAAATATGCATGCATTTATGAAATTTATGCTAATTTGCTTATTAGACACTTAAGCACTCTAAATTCTTGTTTAATAACAATTTAAAATATTAGACTACTAACACATTATCACCAAATAAATTAAGTGGTCTTTTAAATATATATCCATAATTTGTGACACGTGTTTGTAGTCACCTAATTGAATGTCTTCAAAAGGCGTTTTATATTCAAGTGCTTTAGTGGAAAGAGTAATAAGTATCTTCTTAACACCATTTCAAAAAAACTTTTTCAATGAGCATATGAATATACCTATGGTAGATCAAAATTACTTAGACATCCAATAAAGTCAGAACCTGAATATCAAATGATCTCTAACTTTATTTTTTGACTTCATATACGTGAACATGTAATGTTTTATTATAACAAAACTTGTTTGAATACTATTTAGTGATTAATTCTTAACTTATTTAAATTTCTGCCAAAGATATCAATAAAGTACACAATAATTGTAAGTGTACAAATTCGTTATCCATCAGATTACTGCTGAAGCATAATAAACTTTATACATTTTTAAACTTTATCATTTTCTTAAGACACCTCATTAGATTATATTTGTTTCCTTAGAATTGAGTATATAACTTATTTACAATTTTGCATGCCACTAAAATAAATATATTTACTTCCACTAAATTGATATACAATCAACTATATTTATCTCAAAAGACTACATGAGATAATAATTTGATAAAATATGAAATATTAATGATAGAAAGTTTTTTGTAAGTTTTTTGAAATCTCATGCTTTATGATCATAAGATTTATGTGATTTGAACAATGCTACTTCTTAAGATTCAGTTTTTTTTGCTATTTGAGACTTTATCCATAGGGAGAAGGGCTTATTCAATCTTTAATGCAAAGTCTAGATACATATGTTGGCGAAATTAATTTTAAAACAATAATATATTCACATAAATTACATATCATATGAATAAATGGTGGACCCATCATAAATACTTAGCACAACATTAATATGTAGTTTTTGGACAGAAATACTAATTTGTAAGCGATACTTTTAATATAGTAATCAAATATTGATAATAAATCTTGTCAAATAATAAATCTATTTTTAGACAAACTTATTATTTGCATGGAACCAAATAATTATCACATGTTTGTTACCACAAATGCACACATAATTTGACTAAGTACAGAATTTTTTTTGGGACGATGCATACTCGCATAAACTACCCACACATAAATTCATTTAGTGCGGCTTACCAAATATTCTCAACAAAATTCTGTTAAATAATAAGGCTATCTTTGGATCGACTCATTGTTCACATGAAAACTTGAGAATTATACCTATTTATTATTGCATATATTTTCTATCAATTGGTCAGACACCAATCTTCATTTGAGGCGATTGGTGGTTGCATAATTAAATTGAAAATCAACATAAGGTTCAGTGTTTATTATTTGGCCAAACACTAAATTTCTTTTGGACATATTATTCTTCGCATAAATAATAAATATTGATTTATTCTTAACTAGATACCCAAATATATAAATATCATTGATATGTATATGTAACTCTGTCAAATATAAACTTTCCTTTGGGATGACCAATATTCGTATGAATTACATATTATCATGTCTCTGATGTTCCAAAATAAACTAATTTTCATAAAAGAGATTACTTTGGCAGCATAATGTTTAATCAATTTCTTCCAAAACCAAACTTTTATAAAATAAATGGTTATAAAAATTTAAATTTTTACTAGTTTTCTTATGTAACGCAAAAAAAATAATAAAATAATAAGACACAATATATAACAATCCCATAATATTGTGAATCTTTATTAATCAATTGTTAATTTTTTTTTGTTTAACACACAAGTTGAATCCACCAAAAAAAAATTCAAATAACCAAAAAGTCCCAATAATTCTCAATGACTCAATTATAGGATGACTCTGATACCGCTTGTTGAAAATTCTTCGTTTTCTTAACCCCAGGACCATCCATATTAAATCATTAAAAAAAAGTTAAATGCGGATTAAATAGCCATTTCTAACCATGAAAGA
Organism: Arachis duranensis; assembly: GCF_000817695.3. Classification (NCBI taxonomy): domain Eukaryota; kingdom Viridiplantae; phylum Streptophyta; class Magnoliopsida; order Fabales; family Fabaceae; genus Arachis; species Arachis duranensis. The sequence goes on from NC_029777.3 coordinate 86,945,973, forward strand.
TTCAGACGCTAACATTTCTACCCATGAAAGACAAAAATTAATGTTATACCCATGAAAGATAGGCTTTTGCAAACAAAATTATCTGAACCCTAAAAAAATTAAATAAAATTTTTGAAATACCCTCTAATATAATCTAACTCTAACCTCTAATTTTACTCCACACCACTGATATATAGCGTTATTGTTAGTCTAGAATTTTTTAAAATAGATCTCTAGATTCGTTGCAAGTATAGCCTAGACCAACAAACAATCCTCTACCAAAGTTTAATTTTTCAAATACAAAACATAAACTGAGTCATTCAACCTCGGGTCGTTCTTCCTAGGAATGCAATTCAAGTGTTACACTTTCGGTTGTGGGAAAAAGGGAGGTTTCGAAATCAAAGAACGAAAGATTAAAAGAACTTAAGAAATAAAAGAACTAAGGAATGATCAAAATTGATATTAATGCAAGTAAAAGGAATGTAAGCTCAAAACTAGTGAAAATACTATAAATGCATAAAAGAGCCTTGACTTGAGAATGATGATCCAAGGAATTCTATCATTGCCATAACCACAACTATGGTAATTATCATGAGTTAATCTCACTTAGTTAACCTCAAACATCGAGGAGTAAGTCAAACAAGCATAATTGACCTTAATACATAAGTCCTAGCTAACTTACCAAACTAGTTGATAAAAGACTAGATTTAATGGAAACAAGAGTCAACTAATTCCTCAAGAATTACCACTAAATGTCAGACATTATAACTCTAGTATCCTAGAAACTCAAACCTCAAGCCAAGGTGTGAAAATTTACTCAAAATTACCAAGTGGCATTTTCACAAACACTTGGTGGGTACAAAACCAAAACATGAGAAATTGTAAAAGAAAATGAAAAACTATAACCAACAATTCACAAAACTAATTGTAAACAAGCAATCAAACATATAGAAGGCATACAACATAAAATTTATCAATCAAAACTTCAAGAAACTCAAAATTGTAAATATAAGCAAAGTGACTTGAACCATAAGAAAATGAAAGTAGAAGTGCTATGATTAAAGAGGAAATTGAGAGTACTTACAATTAAACAGGAAAAGTCCAAAATTAAACCTTCTATAAAATGCTACAATGGAGACTAAAATAAACCCTAAGAGAGAATTTTCTAATCAACACTACTCCTACTCCTACTATTATGGAAAATGTAAAATGAGGCCTCCTACTTTCATGCCTTCATATGTGGTAATTTTCCCTTCATATAGCATCTAAAACCAGTCTTCAGCTTTCCAAAATTGGCCCAAAAAAGCCCTAAAATCACGAGCTACGTGACTTTTTAATGAAGTCACGCGCAGGGACTTGTGCGTACGCACAGGTGTGTGCGTACGCACACATGCTGATTTTTCTCCTGTGCGTACGCACAAAAGTTGTGCATGGGCACACTTGCTGATTTTCCTCCTGTGTGTGGGCATAGACCTGTGCGTGGGCACAGGTGCTAATTTTGACCCTTGTGCGTGGGCACAGAAGGTGTGCGTGGGCACAAGCTGAAATGCTTCTCTCCTTTGTTTTCTTCATGTTTTCTCCCTTTTTGCATGCTTTCTTCCACTTCTACCAAACCATTCTTGCCTCTAGGACGTGAAATCACTCAACAAACATATCACGACATCGAATGGAATAAAAGTAAGATTAAATTGCTCAATTTAAGCACAAAAATGAATGTTTTCACATTTATGTCCAAATTAGGGATCAAACACAAAAGTATGCTATTTTGGTGAATAAGTATGAGCTTATGTGATGAAATCCACTCAATTCAAGCTAAAATATATTGTCAAATATGGATTCATCAACCACCACTCCTTCAACTCCAAGACCTATCACCAGTTTCATCCTTAATTACCACCATCACTACCACCATCTCCATCACCACCACTTGTGAACCAAATAAGTACTGTCCAATTTATTAATTCTGTAACTCTCCATCTCCTTATGAACCGAATAAGCACTGTCCAATTTTCCAACACCAAGAAAAACTTGAATCAAAGTATTATAAGTGGTTCGAGAAGGCTTGAACCCAAAATTTTTAAGCTTATCAAGCTCCCCCAATACTGCATTGTATGATCAGTTCTGACAACACTTCTGAATAAAAAAATTGAGTAGTTTTTGAAGCAACTCCTAATCATCATCCCTTATTTCTCGCAAAACCTTCTCGGGCACTCTAACACTACAATTGCAACCTAAAACATTGAGGAGCATATCATATACTACGAGGTGCGGATGTACCTTATTTGTATCCCCGTCCACAAGAAACACTTGGCACACAATTCAAGGTGTCTCATATTGCACATCACCTATATACCACCAAAGCGTCGATTAATTTTTCTCTAAATCGTCTAAAAAGATTTTGCGTCTGGACACCAAAGTTGTCATTAGTGTTTTACCACATCGTACGTTTAATTCTATTTGGTATTTTGTGCTAAGAAAAAATAATAGAGAGAGATCATATGGGTTATTACTCACACCTAAGGTGTGATTCTTATTATTGTGGATGGAGGAACTACCCAAATTTTGGTTGGCAAAGTCAAGACCAAAGAAACTTAAGTGATCCATGTTCCAACTATCAAGAACCACCATCTCCATATTCATACCAAGAACCACCACCTCTCTATTGATGAGCGGATAATTATACGCTTTTTGGCATTGTTTTTAGTATGTTTTTGGTATGATCTAGTTAGTTTTTAGTATAATTTTATTAGTTTTTAGTTAAAATTCACTTTTCTGGACTTTACTATGAGTTTGTGTGTTTTTCTGTGATTTCAGGTATTTTCTGGCTGAAATTGAGGGTCCTGAGCAAAAATCTGATTTAGAGACTGAAAAGGACTGCAGATGCTGTTGGATTCTGACCTCCCTGCACTCAAAGTGGATTTTCTGGAGCTACAGAAGCCCAATTGGCGCGCTCTTAACGCCGTTGGAAAGTAGACATCCTGGGCTTTCCAGCAATGTATAATAGTCCATACTTTGCCCAAGATTTGATGGCCCAAACCGGCGTGGCAAATCAGCCTCAGAATTTCCAGCGTTTAACGCTGGAACTGGCATAAAAGCTGGCGTTTAACTCCAGAAAAAGTCTATACACATGAAAGCTTCAATGCTCAGCCCAAG
>NC_029777.3:86949545-86950814 GCF_000817695.3 Arachis duranensis
CTTTTCACAATCAATCCTGATAATTTCTGATATCCTGACTAAGATTTACAAGATAACCATAGCTTGCTTCAAGCCGACAATCTCCGTGGGATCGACCCTTACTCACGTAAGGTATTACTTGGACGACCCAGTGCACTTGCTGGTTAGTTGTGCGGAGTTGCAAAAAGTGTGATTGCAATTTCGTGCACCAAGTTTTTGGCGCCGTTGCCGGGGATTGTTCGAGTTTGGACAACTGACGGCTTATCTTGTTGCTTAGATTAGGACTGTTTTATTTTTGTTGGTTTAGAGTCTTTTAGTTGAGTCTAGTTTCATATTTTAAGTTTGGTGTCAATTGCATGCTTTTGTTTTTCTTTTAATTTTCGAATTTGCATGTTCTTAGTCCCTTTTTGATTCATAAAAATTCTAAGTTTGGTGTCCTCTTTGTGTTTTTCCCTTAAAATTTTCGAAAAATTAGTGTTTGATTTTCTAAAAATTTTAAGTTTGGTGTCATTTTGTTGTTTTTCTCTCTCCTCATCAAAAAAATCAAATCTTTTTCAAAATAATTTTCAATCATATCTTTTTAATTGCTGCTTTCAAAATCTTTTTGATCAACTAATTGATTCAGTTCTCAATTTGCTTTGATCTTATTTTCTTTTTGATTTTCAAATTTTCACTTTAATTTTCTTTTGTTTTATTTTATTTTTTTCGTTTAATTCAAAAAAAAAACAAAAACAAATACATCTATTTGCAATCCATTTTGGATCTAAGTGGGATTGATTAGTCCAGAAGGACTCTGGGGTCATATGCTAACCCCATTACAGCTGCATATGGGAGTAGCATCTGTACACCTCCCATCAAAGCAAGCAGCTTTGAGTTAAATCCTCAACTCATTATCATAGTGCAGCAAAATTGCCAGTATTCCGGTCTTCCACAGGAAGAACCTACTGAGTTTCTGGCTCAGTTCTTACAAATTGCTGACACAGTACATGATAAAGAGGTGGATCAGGATGTCCACAGACTATTACTGTTTCCATTTGCTGTAAAAGATCAAGCTAAGAGGTGGTTGAATAACCAACCTACAGCAAGCATAAAGACATGGAAACAGTTATCAGACAAATTCCTGAATCACTTTTACCCTCTAAAGAGGATGACACAGCTAAGGCTGGACATCCAAGGCTTTAAACAAGAGGATAATGAATCTCTTTATAATGCCTGGGAGAGGTATAGAGGTATGCTAAGAAAATGCCCCTCTGAAATGTTTTCAGAGTAGGTGCAGTTAGACATCTTCTA
>NC_029777.3:86951087-86951634 GCF_000817695.3 Arachis duranensis
AACAGTTAGCAGAATTTAAAGAGATGCTCCATGAAACTAAAGTTGCTAACAAGAACATAGAACTGCAGTTGAATCAAGCAAAACAGCAAATATCTAAACAGATAACAGAGGAATGTCAAGCAGTTCAACTGAGGAGTGGGAAGACACTGAATAACACTGCTCAAAGTAGTAAAAAGCCAAACAAGGAACAATTGACAGGGGATAACCAAACCACTGTTCAAAATCCCTCTGAGGACAGTAAGAGCCCAGAGAGGAATGTTATTGGCGTTCAAACGCCAGAAAGGGAGGGAAAGCTGGCGTTAAACGCCCATTCCCTACCCAGTTCTGGCGTTCAAACGCCAGAAAAGGGGGAAAAGTTGGCGTTAAACGCCCATTTTCCACCCAATCCCGGCGTTCAGACGCCAAGGGAGGATCAGACACCTGAGAGTGTTGACAGTAATCCCTCTAACAAGGCTTCTTCAACCACTTCTGTAAGGAATAAACCTGCAGCATCTAAGGTTGAAGAATATAAAGCCAAGATGCCTTATCCTCAAAAACTCCGCCAAGC
>NC_029777.3:86952697-86953342 GCF_000817695.3 Arachis duranensis
TAATGAAAAAAATGAACTGGTTCCTACAAGAACAGTCACAGGGTGGCGTATGTGTATTGACTACAGAAGGCTCAACACAGCAACCAAGAAGGATCATCTTCCTTTACCATTCATAGACCAGATGCTAGAGAGACTGGCAGGTCATGAATATTACTACTTTTTGGATGGCTATTCAGGTTACGACCAAATTGCAGTAGATCCTCAAGACCAAGAGAAAACAGCATTTACATGTCCTTCTGGAGAATTTGCCTACAGAAGGATGCCTTTTGGTCTGTGCAATGCACCTGAAATGTCACTTTATGGTGACTGAAGGAATTGTCCTTGGGCACAAAATTTCAAGCAGGGGAATAGAGGTGGATAAGGCAAAGGTAGAGGTAATTGAAAAATTACCACCACCTGCCAATGTTAAGGCAATCAGAAGCTTTCTGGGGCATGCAGGCTTCTACAGAAGGTTTATAAAGGATTTTTCGAAAATTGCAAAACCTTTGAGTAATCTGCTAGCTGCTGACACACCATTTGTGTTTGACACACAATGTCTGCAGGCATTTGAGACCCTGAAAGCTAAGCTAGTCACAACACCAGTCATCTCTGCACCAGATTGGACATTACCATTTGAACTAATGTGTGATGCCAGTGACCATGCTG
>NC_029777.3:86953532-86954440 GCF_000817695.3 Arachis duranensis
GGATCCAAGGTGGTTGTGTACACTGACCATGCTGCTCTTAAATACTTACTCACAAAGCAGGATTCAAAACCCAGACTTATAAGATGGGTGTTGCTTCTGCAAGAGTTTGATATAGAAATAAGAGACAGAAAAGGGACAGAGAACCAAGTAGCTGATCATCTGTCCCGAATAGAACCAGTAGCTGGGGCGTCCCTCCCTTCTACTGAGATCCCTGAGACCTTCCCAGATGAGCAACTCTTTGCCATTCAGGAAGCTCCATGGTTTGTAGATATTGCAAATTATAAAGCTGTGAGGTTCATACCCCAGGAGTACAGCAGAGTGCAAAGGAAGAAATTAATTTCAGATGCCAAGTACTACCTCTGGGATGAACCATATCTCTTTAAGAGATGTGCTGACGGAGTGATCCGCAGATGTATACCCAGAGAAGAAGCACAAAGGATCCTATGGCATTGCCATGGATCACAGTATGGAGGACATTTTAGAAGTGAGCGAACAGCCACTAAAGTCCTCCAATGTGGCTTCTACTGGCCTACTCTCTATAAAGATGCCCGAGAGTTTGTGCGTAACTGTGACAGTTGCCAAAGAGCTGGTAACTTACCTCACGGATATGCCATGCCTCAACAAGGGATATTAGAGGTAGAATTGTTTGATGTATGGGGAATTGACTTCATGGGTCCATTCCCACCATCATACTCAAACACTTACATTTTGGTGGCAGTGGACTATGTATCTAAGTGGGTAGAAGCAATTGCTACACCCACTAATGATACCAAGACCATGCTGAAATTCCACCAGAAACACATCTTCAGCAGATTTGGTGTTCCCAGAGTACTAATCAGTGACGGGGGCACTCATTTCTGCAACAAACAGCTATACTCTGCTATGGTTAGATATGGAATTAGCCACAA
>NC_029777.3:86955084-86956242 GCF_000817695.3 Arachis duranensis
AAAAACGCCAGTAAGGGGCATTTTGGGCGTTAAACGCCAGAATGGGCACCATTCTGGGCGTTTAACGCCAGGTGTGCAGCATCCTGGGCGTTTTTGAAAAACGCCCAGTGATAAAGGAATTCTGGCGTTTAACGCCAGCCAGGGCACCTGGCTGGGCGTTAAACGCCCACAATGGGCAACAAATGGGCGTTAAACGCCAGAATGGCTGCCATTCTAGGCGTTTAACGCCAGAAAGGTGGGGAACCAAGATTTTGATTTCCAATCAAATTTTTTTCAAATTTTCCTTTTCTTACCCATACTTTTCTACATAAATACATCTCAACCTTTCATCATTCACTTTCAAATCTTCAAAAATTTAAAATCACTCTTCAAATCTCTCAAATCAATCCCAAATCTTGTTCAAAAACTCACCCCTCTCTCAAATTCTTTCCATATCTTCTCAAATCTCCTTTCAAATTTTTCTTTTTTTCGAAATCTCTCCTCCCCACTTTATAAATACACGTTCAGCCCCCTCATTGCCCCACACCATTCGAATTTGCTCCTCCTCTCTCTCTCTTCTTTCCTTTCTTTTGCTTGAGGACAAGCAAACCTCTAAGTTTGGTGTGCTTTTCCGTGATCACTAAGCCAAGATTCATCAAGATCATGGCTCCTAAGGGAAAACAAACCAATTTAAGAGGAAAGAAAGAGACTAATCCAAAGAATCTTTGGAATCAAGAGAAGTTCTTAACCAAAGAACATGAAGACCATTATCACAAAATAATGGGTCTGAGGTCAGTGATCCCGGAAGTTAAATTTGATCTGAAAGAAGATGAATATCCGGGGATCCAAGAGCAAATTCGGAACAGAGGATGGAAAGTTCTAACCAATCCTGAGATAAAGGTTGGAAGGAATATGGTTCAGGAATTCTACTCAAATCTGTGGTTAACAGATAAGCAGAGAATGACTGGAACTGCTTACCATACCAACAGAACCATGGTTAGAGGGAAAGTTATGTACTTCCATCTCGACAAAATAAGAGAAATCTTCAAATTACCTCAACTGCAAGATGATACTGATTCCTTCAATAGGAGGATGGTAAGAGTAGATAAAGGGTTGGATCAAGTTCTAGAAGACATATGCCTCCCTGGAACTAAGTGGATAACCAATTCAAAGGGTGTC
>NC_029777.3:86956264-86957161 GCF_000817695.3 Arachis duranensis
GCTTACCCAAGCTTGATCTCCTTGCTTTGTAAAGAGGCTGGGGTAAAGATGGGAGTAGATGAATTCATACCCATTGAACATCCAATCACCAAGAAGTCAATGGAAGGACAAATGCAAGACAACTCTATCAAAAGGAGGGCGCAGGAGTTCCTCCCTAAATTTCCTAAAATTGACTACTGGACCAGCCTAGAAGCATCTATCATCAAGTTACAAGAAACTATGGAGCAACTGAAGGAAGAACAGCAGAATCAAAATTGCATGCTCTGCAAATTGCTGAAGGAACAAGAGAAGCAGGGGCGTGAACTCCAAGAGTTGAAACGCCAAAAGCTCTCATCTCAAGTTGAGGGAGCATCCACTTCTCAAAATCAAGGTTGTTGAGTCCTAACTCTGTGAAAACCTCTATCATTAGGAGCCTATTTAAAAATTGTTGTTTTCTATTTTTATTTTCTAGTCTAATCTTATATCTATTTTTGAGTCTTGTTCTTAATTCATAATTAATAAAATTCATGTCCTAAAGCTATGAATGTCCTATGAATCCATCACCTCTCTTAAATGAAAAATGCTTTAATCACAAAAGAACAAGAAGTACAGGATTTCGAAATTTATCCTTGAAACTAGTTGAATTAGTTTGATGTGGTGACAATACTTTTTGTCTTCTGAATGAATGCCTGAACAGTGCATATGTCTCTTAAATTTGTTGTTTTGAGAATGTTAAAAATTGTTGGCTCTTGAAAGGATGAGGAAAAAGAGAACTGTTATTGAGGATCTAAAAAATCATTTAATTGATTCTTGAAGCAGTGGATACAAAAAAAAAAGAAAAAAAAATCGAAAAAAAAGAGAGAAGAAAGAAAGAGAAAGAAAAAGAAAGAAATAAAGTTACCAAGGCAAAAAGAGTGT
>NC_029777.3:86957359-86957991 GCF_000817695.3 Arachis duranensis
ACAGAGTGCTTTGGGCCACAGCCAAGACTCAATAAATAGCTATGTTCAAGAATCATCATACTTTACTAAGAGAATCATTAACACTATCTAGACTTTGAGTTCCTAAAGAAGCCAATCATTCTGATTTTCAAAGGATAGAGTGAGATGCCAAAACTGTTCGGAGGCAAAAAGCTACTAGTCCCACTCATCTAATTGGAGCTAAGTTTCCTTAATATTTTGGAGTCTATAGTATATTCTCTTCTTTTTATCCTATTTTGATTTTCAGTTGCTTGGGGACAAGCAACAATTTAAGTTTGGTGTTGTGATGAGCAGATAATTTATACGCTTTTTGGCATTATTTTTAGTATGTTTTTGGTATGATCTAGTTAGTTTTAGTATATTTTTATTAGTTTTTAGTTAAAATTCACTTTTCTGGACTTTACTATGAGTTTGTGTGTTTTTCTGTGATTTCAGGTATTTTCTGGCTGAAATTGAGAATCTGATTCAGAGACTGAAAAGGACTGCAGATGCTGTTGGATTCTGACCTCCCTGCACTCGAAGTGGATTTTCTGGAGCTACAGAAGCCCAATTGGCGCGCTCTCAACGGCGTTGGAAAGTAGACATCCTAGGCTTTCCAGCAATGTATAATAGTA
>NC_029777.3:86958173-86965003 GCF_000817695.3 Arachis duranensis
AGTAGATATCTCTTGGATTCTTTAATCAGGATCTTCGTGGTATAAGCTAGAACTGATGGCGGCATTCAAGAGAATCCGGAAGGTCTAAACCTTGTCTGTGGTATTCTGAGTAGGATTCAATGACTGAATGACTGTGACGTGCTTCAATCTCCTGAAGGCGGGGCGTTAGTGACAGATGCAAAAGAATCACTGGATTCTATTCCAGCCTGATTGAGAACCGACAGATGGATAGCCGTGCCGTGACAGGGTGCGTTGAACATTTCCACTGAGAGGATTGGAGGTAGCCACTGACAACGGTGAAACCCTTGCATACAGCTTGCCATGGAAGGAGCCTTGCGTGCTTGAAGAAGAAGACAGTAGGAAAGCAGAGATTCAGAAGATGGAGCATCTCCAAAACCTCAACCTATTCTCTATCACTGCAAAACAAGTACTCAATTCATGTTCTTTTACTTTTCACAATCAATCCTGATAATTTCTGATATCCTGACTAAGATTTACAAGATAACCATAGCTTGCTTCAAGCCGACAATCTCCGTGGGATCGACCCTTACTCACGTAAGGTATTACTTGGACGACCCAGTGCACTTGCTGGTTAGTTGTGCGGAATTGCAAAAGTGTGATTGCAATTTCGTGCACCATCTATCCATATCAAGAACCATAATCTTTCTACCTATATCAAGAGCCACCATCTCCCTATTCATACCAAGAACCATCCTCTTTTTACTCTTATCAAGAATCATCATCTCCTTCTTATTCATATCAAGAGCCACCATCTCTTTATTCATATCAAGAACCATCAACTCTTGAGCTTCACATGAAATCATTCATACATGATATGAAGATGAGTGTCAAAAATATAGAGACATATGTGCAGTTGATTATCAAACCCCAGGAAGAGGAACAAGCAAATTCCTTCTCAAGAGATACAGTGCAAGATCCTATGGAAGAAAGTGAGGAAATCAATCAAAGGAGTTCATACTCCAGTGAATTAGAGAACTCTCCACTGTCACATATGGAAGAAGAGAAGGATGCACAAACAAAGGAGGTTGTAAAGGATGAAAACAATTATGCAAATCTACACTCCAGTGAAGCGGAGAGTGGCATAGAGGGTGAGTTTCTTGAATCACCAATTCAAAAATTTTTTTATGAAGGGTATACTCCAACCATCACACAATACCCAAATTTTGAAATCAAAGAAGTGAAGGCAACCAAGGAAAGCACTGAAAAGGGGATTGTGACCAAGAAACAGAAGAAAATATCTATGAAGAAGAAAAGGTCAGCAAAAAATAATCCAACTTCTACCCCAACAAGCAAGGTGAATCAAGCTAATCACAATAAAAGAAAGCTTGTTAGCAGGAATTTATATCAGGGGCACTAATTTTCACCTCCCCCTGGAGACATTTCTTTTAACCAACTGGAAGAAGAGGAAGAAAATTCAACAATCAAGTGTCAAGTTAGTGACATTAAAGAAGCGCTTGTTGGGAGGCAACCCAACTACTAGTATCCTTGGTTTTGCAGTTACTTTGGTTTTAATTTTATAGTTATTTTTATTTTATCATTATAGTTGTTTTAGTTCTGATTTTAAATTACTTTATCTCAATTTTTTTTAGAATTTTTCTTAAATTTTACATGTGTTTTGGTCATGCAAAGTGGTTAGAATCCAAAGTGTTTTGGTCATCCAACTACTAGGAACAAGAGCAATTAAAAGGAATTTTTGACACCCTGGAGTTTTTCTTTGCTTAGGAACAAGCAAACTTTTAAGTTTGGTGTTGGAAGAGCATAGCCTAGGAAATGAGATGGCCACCAGTATAACTGAGGTGGTTGAGTTCCTTTCATTCTATTTTTCCCTTTGTTCTTATTTTGTTGTCTTCAGTTTTCTGTTGCTTTGATTGCCTCATGATCTTTAGTACTTTCAGTTCTTAGATTTAGTTTCATCCTATTATTTGCTTTTAGTTTAAAGAGAAAAAAAATTCTTTTGTCTCATGTACTGTTCACTGAGCTTGAATATAAAAAAGAAAGAAAAAATGATGTATTGTATGAGAAATCGAGTTATATTTAAGAGTAGTCTTATTTACTTAAATATGGTGGTATTATTTGTGATTCTGAATTCATGATATGAACAGTGCATAGTTGAATTTGAATCAAAGGATGTTGGTGCATAAGGAATAGGAATTTAGAGAACTCTTATGAATTTTCTGAATTAAACAAAATCTTAATCCTTGAAGCAAAAGAAACAGCAAAAAAAAAAATAAAAGCAAGGTCCAAGGCTCTGAGCATCAATGACTAGGAAGGTCAGACATGATTAAAAGCTCAAAGAGTTGTTTCCCTAGTCATATGCTTGTGGTGTAATTGTGTCAAGTAATCCTTGAGACAAAGCACTAAGAGTCGAGATCAAATGCATTTAACAGAGTATGCCAAAGTCTTTGAGCACCACTGTCTGGGAATAACTGAAAGAAAAATTAGAACCTAAAAAGAGTTTCCCAATTAAGTGCTTGTGGTGTTTTTGTCAAGTGAAGCTTGAGACAAAACATTTAAAGTCACGGTTAGGCTCAAGGTGCAAAGCAACTAAGAAAAGAGAATTAAAGGAAATTTGCTATGATCAAGGTTAATCCGAAGTAAACAGATTAGAGAATTCATAATATTATCCGGATTACAATTTCATATGACAGTGACATTCCTCTTATTCAAATAATAGTGGGATGCCAAAAATATTCAGGATTACAGTGTATAAACCCCACTTTGAGAAGAGACAGGAGCTTAATTGAATACTTGCTTCTCATGCAAATTCACATCCTGAGCCTATATTAGTTTGGTTGCTTGAGGACAAGCAACAATTCAAGTATGGTGTTGTGATGCGTGAGCATCCTTTCTATATTTTCCTAGTGAATTTGCATTCAAATTGTTGAGTTTAATCAAGACTTAATTATCTTTAGCCACTATGAATGCTACTTTGAGCTGTTTGCAATTTATGTTTATTTCAGATAGCATTCGGATGGATTTGACGGAGTTTTGTAGCAGAAAAGGAAGAAAGTGAATGATGTTGTCGATCCCGACCTCCTTGCACTCAAACAGGAATAACTTTAGTTACAGAGATTTAAATGACGTGATTCTAGCGACATTAGAAAGCTAACTTCCAGATATTTCTAATGATATATAATTGTATACCCTTTCTTCCATTTCGTATGGACCACTTCACGCCAAACTTGAGGAAGCTCAAGTTTGGCGCCAGCATGAAGCCCAAGGAGAAATCAGCTCTGCCTCCTCTCAAAGCCTCCAAAGAGAAATCGCACTACCATCTCCACGCCAAACTTGAGTTTTATCAAGTTCGGTGTCAACTCAAGGAAAGCAAGAGAAAGCAACGCTGCCTCATCCATACCGAACTTGAAGTTCTTCAAGTTTAGCGCCAACCTTGAAGAAACTAAGTGGTCCCACCGCCAATTGAAGCAAGCAACGAGTGTTTTAATTAATTTTGATTAAAATTTTATTTTATTTACAAATAGAAAAAGATATTATTGAGTTTTAGAAAATATATTTTACATTAATTAGGATTAGATATAAAAGAAAAAAGAATCAGCCCTTCGGAAAACTCTTCATCGCTTTTCTTCTACTTCATTCCGCAATTTATAGTTTTTAAGAATCCTAGTTTTCTCTCTGAACCATGAGCAACTAAACCTCCACTGTTAAGGTTAGTAGCTATGTCTATTGTATGGATTGATACTATTATTTTTCTATTTTAATTCATGTATTGATTTATATTTCAAGAATTATTTTTGTTCTTTATCTTATGAATTTGGGTGGAACGGAAGTATGACCCTTGTTCTAATTGAGTTCTTGTATAACTTGGAAAAGCACTTTACTTGAACAACAGCTTGAAAACATATTCTCCTAAACTTCTAATTATCTAGACTTAATGAGATACGTGACATATAATCCTCTTATATTTGGGTAATTAGGGCTTTTATGGCATATAAACTAGAATTGAACTTCACCCTCTAATTAGAATTAATGGACCAAGGAATTGGTGGTTGATGAGAGCAAGAGGAGACTAAAAAGGTCTAAGGAATTAGGGTTTAGTCATATATAGTTTGCCATGAATTAAATCTTGCATGATTAAAATAGTTAGTAAGAAAAGTCAATCAGGAAAATAGATAACTCTGAAGTCTTAACTGCTTCTCCATATATTATTCATACTTTGTTTACTGCTTGCTTTCTGATATTCTGAATTTACTGTTAATGCGTTTGAACTCTTTAAACATCATTTTCTGTTTGCCTAACTAAGTAAATCACTTGACCATTGTTGCTTAGTCTATCAATCCTCGTGGGATCGACCCTCACTCACCTAAGATATTACTTGGTACAACCCGGTGCACTTGTCGATTAGTTTGTGGTTATAAATTTCGCACTAGTGGCATAAGACATCAAAATAGCATTGTAGGAGGGTCATCAGGATGCGTAGTAGCGATTGAATCACAACTCTTTTGATGGAAAAAAAATGTTACGGAGGCAGCTTTTATATATTGGAGACCAAAATCTTGAAATTATTATTTATATTTGAGTATGACACCCATTAAACCCTAAAACTAATAAAATAGTATCACTGGTTTTATACTCATTTAATTCCAAATCAAAAGTAATAATAACTTATTTAATTTAGTATTTATAACAATAAATGAGATCACTATTATATAAGTCATTTAATATGAAATAACTTAATTTGTGATTATAATTAGTATTATGTATTTTTCATAAATAGATTAGTAAATAATAATTTTCTAATAATCCGAACTTGCATTATACATTGTTTTCGAAAACAAAACTGTTATGCATATAAGAAGAGAAGACAATGATGATGATGATGATGATGATGATGATGATGATGGAGGAGGAGGAGAGGGAGGAAGAAGAAAAAAGAGGAGAAGAAATTCAAACGAAAAAGGAGGAGGTGGGATAGAGGTGGTGGTGACGACGACGATAATAAAAAAGAACAACGAAAGAAAAGGAGGAGGAGGAGAAGAAGCAATAAAAGGAATGTAATGGAAAGGAGAAGAAGGGAAAAAAAAAGAAAAAGAATGTACGCATATAACGTATATAAGGTAAAGAACAGTTATAACAATTTGGTTGGATTTAGTTAAATATTTTATTTAATCGTAAAACTTTATTCATAATTATATACATTGATGGCATTTTTATTACGGGCAATAACAATGAAGCCAACTCATTAGGAACTGCCAGGTAAAATTAAAAAGTATATTGACCCGTATTTTAAATTAATCAATAAAATATCAATTTGATTAGACTCGTCTGAATTATCGAGTTAACTTATTAATTTTTTTAAATTAACACATAATTGTAGCGATTTTTTTAGTTGATATCCATACAAATTAAAAAATTAATGATTATTAAGTAATTATTGTCCTTTGGTTAATTGCATTAATAGTTAATGATAATTAAATTATTCATTTGTTCTTTGATGAAGATAAGTTATGTAAAACATAAAATTTGAGTTTCTAAGTTTAACTATCAATAACACTGTAATTCCATTTCAATTATTGTGGATGAATTAAAAGCTCCTAAATTAGATCAAGAACAAAAATAAGGATGGGCAAAAATGAATATTTAATAAAATTGCTGATAAGAAGGAAAATAATGTACTCATTAGCTAGTTTTCATATACTATAATAATTAATAACCAAATAAATTAAAGAGGAAAACTCCTTTAGTTACATATGCAGTCTAACTAAATTTTTTTAGTGCATCGATCCATTTTTATCTACTTCAGAATATGTATTTTCCAAATCCAAACAAAATACAGATTATAGGAAAAAAAACATCTTGATATAAATCAACCTAGTATAAAATGATAAATTTAATTAAGATTTAGGTAACAGATGTCTTTAAGACACATAATAAATTTATTATTAGTAAAAGATTTTAAATTATTTTATTTAATAAATATAAAATAAATATACTAAAATTTTAAATTTTTTATATGTTCAATAAAAATATTTTTAATTTGTAATTTTAACCTATGTTCTCAGAGCATAAAATAAGATAGATAAACTCATTTAATTAATAAAATGATATTTTGATTCTTATAACAATGATTTTAAGTGAACAACTAATACGTCAATGTCTTTTTCAAAAATAAAAGATACATAGCTCTGATAGCTCAAAGCTTCATTAACGCTGTCTAACTCCATCTATCGCATCACTCGATCAGTTGCATAATTACGGGAATATTATTAGGTGAGTTTTATAATATTTTTTATTATGATATTTAAATTATCCAATTTATTTTTAAAAATAAAAAATAAAATATTTAAAACAAAAATTAAAATATTTAAAATTTATTAAATATTATCTATTTGTCTTTTTAATAAATTAGGCATAATGTCAAAACTATCATAGCATTCACCGTATTATTAAGGAAAGCCTTAACATTGTTGGTCCACCTCTCAAAGCCGACATGTATCCATCAAAATAACTACAAGTTAAATCTTTATAAAATCTGTACAAGAAATTATAAAACACAATTTCTTGAAAGCATTTATAGTCACATGTGAGATGAGTCCAAAGAAGTAATGGCTACGTTTATTACATCACCGGGCATTCACGTTTTAGATAGATGGTGGCATAATTATTTACTCGGTAGAGTTTAATGTGGAGAGAGTGTGGGACAGTGGCATAATTATTTATAAAAAAATTTAAAATTTAACATTTTTATTAAAATTTGATTAATATTTATTTGGTAGAGTTTACTATGGAGGAGAGAGAACATATTTTTATCCCAAAACAGCACCAGCAGGTCCGAAACTCAACATGCAGTATTT
>NC_029777.3:86965182-86966143 GCF_000817695.3 Arachis duranensis
AAATATCACAAAAAATATTTTATTAAATGTTATTAAAAAATAGTTTTTATATTAAATATAATAAATTTTAATTATATATACTTTTAAAATATAAAATAATTAAATTCTATTTTTATTTAATTAAGTTGGAGAATGGACAAAATGCAAGCACTCAATGCATGCCTAAAACAATATAATAATTGGAAAAAATATACAATCATATTGACATATTATATAGAAACAAATAAATTAATCATAAAATTAACTATTCATATATAATATATATCAAAAATAAATAAAATATAAATAAATATGTAATAATTAATTTTTTAATAATTAATTTAGTAATTAAATTTTAATATATATATTACTCGTAAAAACATTTTTCAAAAGCATATACGTGAGTGCTAAAAAATTTAGATATGGAAGTAAGAGAAGTGTTATATCTTAAGGTGATAATTTTTTGTGTTTTTTAAAATTATGGGAGGTATACAAATCGGACCTTCCGATTTGTGTTTAAAAAATTTAAAAAATTTGGGGTACACAAATCGAACCCACCGATTTGTACTTAAAAGATTAAAAAAAATTGGAGTACACAAATAGGATGGTCCTATTGATGTACTCCAAATTTTTTAAATTTTTTAAATACAAATCAGACGGTCTAATTTATGTACCTCTTAAAAATCAGACGGTCCAATTTATACTCCATAAATTAAATTATCCCATATTTTAAAAAAAATATCATAGTAGATTACAATTAAAAAAATATCATTAATCTAATATTAAAATAAATATGTGCACATGTGAGATTTAGAACATGTTTATTTGCACTTTTATTTTTAGTTTTTTCAACTTTTAAATCTTACAGAGAAAAGTAAAAGCAGGAGTTATAAATAAAAGAAAAGTTTGTATTAATTTTATTGTTATTTGCTTTTTTATAAAAAATTTTAAGAATTTTGTTATCCTATATCTTAATGATATA
>NC_029777.3:86966319-86966747 GCF_000817695.3 Arachis duranensis
AAAGAAGGATTTTTTTTTTTTCCAAAAAAAAAAAGAGTTACAAAAAAAAGAAAAAAAACTTATTATATGTCCTCATAGAAGATTTTCTTGAAAGCAGGCATGTGAGCCGAGTCCAAAGAGATAGCCACATGTACCATACCATCACCATTAGGTTTGTTGAGACAAAAGGCTTTACCCTCAGCATCCATATACACAGGTCCAAAATAATAAGGTACACCCCAACCAAAATCAGCATGCTCATATGAGAAATTCATCCAACTCACTACGAACAAGTTCGGATTCCCTTTAGAAGGTCCCTTATGAACACTCTTGGCAGGGTAGTGAAAATTGTACCTTATCAAGTTCATGTCTTTTACATTATCAATGTATTCAAGAGCGGATCTGACGAACTTGTCGTCCACCTTGGCGATCGCCCCCTTCACTTTGGC
>NC_029777.3:86966857-86967341 GCF_000817695.3 Arachis duranensis
CGTACACCGGGGGAAGCGGCGGCATTAGACGGTTCCTGCAGTTAACCAAAGTCGTTAGCCTGGTTGGCTGTGCACTGTTTCCTTCGTATCTTGCTTTGCTAACAGATTTCCATAAATGCCCCGCAATGGCCTCGAAACTCGAGAAGGGTTTCGCCATTTCACCGTTACCGTTGGTAGACGTGGCTTTCATTTTGAGCTTCTTGACTTGCTCCCCTGTGAGCTTCATGACTTCGACGGCGACTTTAGCGTCTTCAGTTCCTAATGAACCTAGCCATGGAGGTGGGGTTCCATACTCAGAATGGTCATGACCATTCTGGTCACTGAACTCCGAACTCGTACTCATCTTCCGAGAGTTCAGCTCCGTACGGTCATGGCAAGGATACTGATCAGATTCATCCAGAGGTTCCCCTCTGGCGAGCTTGGCCCACGTGTTTATGAACCTCATACCGCCAGTTCCGTCGAGTGCGCCGCGGCACATGGCGAC
>NC_029777.3:86967396-87005162 GCF_000817695.3 Arachis duranensis
AGCGGAGCAGAATAATCGATGTTGGGAATGAGCTGAGTGACCAAACCGTTGGGAACAAAGTCTCGAAGATCCTCGAGTGTCTTCCCTTTGCAGGAAGCTTCAATTAGCAAGGCTCCTTTAGCGTTGCAATGGATCTCCCATCTACCACCTTGCGTCCCGCAGAGTCTACCCGCGAAAGGGTAGTAGATGGAGAGGGCCTTGCTGAGAGCATCTCTGAGGTTGTGGATGTTGATTTTGTCGAAGTTAGTGGGGTTGTAGGCGTAGAAGGAAGGAGCGTGGGTGCGAAGCTTGATTTGTTCGCAGAGGGAGAAGAGCCTCACTTCTGGTGTGGGCTCTGAAGGGGTCACCGTGTAGGAAGATTGGATGCTCACCATTCTTTTTTTGGGGGTGGGGGTGGAGGGGGGAGAGGGATTGTCAGTGATTTTTTGGTTGGTTTGTGTGTCTGCAGTTCCTTCTCTTGCAGCATGTGTGTGTATTTATAGTTGATTATTGCTTATAGGGTATAAGCTTTCTAGAATTAATTCAACCACGAGTTTTTAATTGACAACTTGTTATTGTATAATAAAACACAAATCTGGGATCTGATATAATTGGGATTTGCCTCGTAATTGTTTAGGAATACTGCGGTAAATATTGACGGGTTTTGTGAAAGTTTAAAAAGATCGTAGTTGATTTTGTAGTGTATTGATTAAAAAAATTAAAACATTTATTTGAATAATACTGTTACCATAGTAAAAAGAGTTTAAGAAAGAAATGAAAAATTATTTAAAAAAGTATTATTTTTATTATTTATATTTTTCATATGAAAGTTCTTACTAATATATAAACTAATAGTACGCTAAGAGTACGCTCGTTATGAAATAATATCCTAATAAATTACATTATTTTTTTAGTCTTCTTTGATATTTTTTTGATTTTGTTCCCTAATTATAATATTCTAATAAATACTAAAAGATTAGAAGAATTCATTATTTTTATCAGTAATTAATTAATAATATTTAAAAATATTAATTAAAAATATAATATTAAATTATTAAACTAAAGGTATTGAACTATTAAAATATACTACTAAGCTATTGGACTAAAAATATAATTAAATTTATTTTAATTAAAAAAAATTTTCAATAATTTTTAATAATAATTATATTGCATATACTAAAAATTAGTCATCAAATCAGTCACTCATAAAATATACGTTAAATAATAAAATATGCATTTAAAATAAATTAAATAATATATATTTAATGTGCACATTACTGATTTAGTAATTGATTTTTTATATGCACGTACCATTTTACACTATGATACATTAGCAAAACAAATTTAAATATTTTATTTAATAATAAAACAATTTTATATTAAAAATTTTAAAAACATATTCTTAGTAAAATCTTTATATTTATCAATTATATCAATAACTATACTGAAAAAGAAATAAATTATTTTGTTATATGAAAAGTAGTGTTGTATATAAAAATTTTCTATAAACACATTTAAAATGAGTTAAAAGTAGAAATATTAGCATTTTGTTAAGTCTAAATCACATATTTTTTTTTAAATTTAGAGAAAATGATAAATAGGTCATTAATTTTTTGGTCCACAGGCATTTAAGTCTCCAAGAATTTAAAAATATATTTAAGCCTCTAATATTTTCAAAATCTGGACAAATTAATCTCTTTGTTCACCTGAATCTGTCAGACTCAATGAAAAAATCGAAGGTGACTTCCGTTGTACTGATCTGGCCAATATATATACGGATGCACACGTGAAAGAGTTCTTAAAATTTGAGACAAATTAGACCTAGGGATCAATATGTCTAGGTTTTGAAAAGGTCAGGAACTTAAATATATTTTTAAATTTTTAAAAATTTAAATGTTTATGGATCAAAAAGTCAAAAACTTATTTATCATTTTCTCAAAGATTTAATTATTAATTTTGAGATAACTATTAAATCAATACTTAAAAGATTCATGCACAGAAAAAAATAGTCCAAAAAATATTATTGATAAAATAGTCCTTATAAAAGATTATTAATTTTAACAAAAATGACCAACTATTAATTGAGTTGGATGACATTAACGTTAAATGCTGGCCTGACCAGCAAAAAAAAATGATATGACGAAAATGATTATAGTTACAAAAGTTCCAATAATTATTATTAAAAAAAAAAGTCCCAACAGTTATTACAATTTTAAAAAGTATCTTTTTACTCACCATGTTTCTATCAACAAACAACATAATAATAATAAATCCAAATTCTTTTCAATTTTTTTAATATAATTAAATAATATAATTGGACTAAAAATATATTTCTTTTCAATTTTTTAAATTGTATATACTAAAAATTAGTTATTAAATTAATCACTCATATAAAATATATGTTAAAATATAAAATATATATTTAAAATAATTAAATAATATATGTCTTTAATGTGCACATTACTGATTTAGTAGTTGATTTTTCATATGCACATACCATTTTACACTATGATACATTACCAAAACAAATTTAAATATTTTATTTATTAATAAAATATTTTTATATTAAAATTATTTAAAACATATTCTTAGCAAAATCTTTATATTTATCAATTATATCAACAACTATACTGAAAAAGAAGTAAATTATTTTTGTTACATAAAAAGAAGTAAATTTAAAATGAGTTAAAAGCAGAAATATTAGCATTCTATTAAATATAAATCATATATTTTCTTCTAAAAGATTTAATTATTGATTTTGAGATAATTATTAAATCAATACTCGAAAGATTCATACACAAAAAAATAGTTCCAAAAAATGTTATTGATAAAATAGTCTTTATAAAAGATTATTAATTTTGACAAAAGTGACCAACTATCAATTAATTTAAATGACATTAACGTTAAACGCTGACCTGACTAACAAAAAAAATGACATGACAAACAAAAATGATTATAGTTATAAAAGCTCCGACAATTATTATGAAAAAAGCCCCAACAGTTATTATTATAATTTTAAGAAGTATCTTCTTACTCATCGTGTTTCTATAAACAAACAACATAATAATAAATTCAAATTTAAATCCAACTCATTCTACTCTTATTTCAATCTTTCTCCTTCTACTTTCAACATTAGAATTAGAGGTATAGTAACGTTTCACTTTTTACTCAAATTTTAGGGTTTTTCCCAAATTGAGGTGATAGTTGGCTAAACTACACCAGCAAGGTCATAATAGCAGCACCATGACTCGACAATGGCTGCCATTACAAGAAAAAGTTAAGTACCATCATATTTATCAAATAATTTTGTCGGTAACAAAGTTACTGTCGGATTTACTGTTGTCCTGAAGTTGATGGTATAAACGTCACTGAAAATTATTTACTAACGGATTTTTTTTATCCGATGCTAATTAATTGTGGATTTTTTGTCAGTTTTTTTCCCAAAAACTGCTTATTGGTGCCATTTCACGTGCTTAGGCACCAAGTTACTGTCGAATAATATTTTTTTATTTTTTTTGGGCAAAGTTAAGTTATAATTAGTAGCCAAATTAAAATTTTTATTAACAAAATTGTTAGCAGAAATATAAAATTAGCATAAATCCATAAATTATTTTATTAAAAATAAATGGTCTGAATACCATAAAATATCACAGAAGTAGAATACAATGAAGTAGATAAAAAAAGAAACTCCTACAAATTCTGATAATCGTCGTTGTCGTCATTGTGGTTCCCCTGCTGAGGTAGGCTGCTGGAACCAGCAATGCCACTACCTCCAGGCTCCAGCACCGTTAGCTCTAGCACATATCTATTGGTTGTACTCCTCCATCTGTTTTCACAACCGATCGAGCTGCTCCAACTTCTTTATCAAGTCTGAGCTGATGGCAACGACTCCTCCCACACGTGCAAAAAGATCGTTGTAACTCTGCTCAAACTGCCCCGCTTGTTGGTGAAGCTCCTATGTTAGCTTCTGCACCTCCTCCTTTAAGTTGACAACTTCTTAGGGAGGGCTGGTGGCAGAGGTAGAGGCAGAGGAAGACGCTAATGCAGAGGAGAGAAGACCATTGGCGATGTACGACGCCAACCTGAAGCAGCGATTCTTGGGGGTTCAGAGACAATCTCGTACCAAATCCTATCAGGATCTACCACTGAGGTCTCAAAGTTAGTTTCATCGTTCCCACTAGGCGGCTGAGTTTGCTGGGTCACAGCCTCCAACCTCTGCGTGTAATCATCCTGTGTCACACACATCGTGATTAGGATAACAGTAGAATAATTGACTTTAAACCAAATAAATTTGAAACTTAGGATTAATTCAAACTCACATAATGGGCTACTGACTGCTCGTCTGTAAATCTCTCCTTGTTGGTCTTCAAAGTATGGGTATACTTAAGGGTCTTCACCAGTGTTACCTCACGGTCCAACGACTTAGATTACAAAGTAATATATCAACCAATAAAATAAATGAACAAATTAAACAACTAATTCAAGTAACTACTAAAATATTAAAGAATGACAAAATTTTTACCACTATGCTCTTCATCTTCATGAAGGTCGTTGACCCATATGTATACTTCGACGACCATGAGCGAAGCCCTGTTAGTGACGTTCGTTAGACAGTGATGCTTGAACCCCTCACTATGAGTAAAATAGGCCTCCAGTTCCTTCTTGATGGCTGGACAGATCCAGGACGTTAGGTAGTCGCACTCCTTACGAACATTGCTCAATATATGCTGAAAATATTTAGCTGTCTGGTGGTCTTAGATCTTCCTGATCATGAGATTATGCTCCGCATCCCATATGAATTTCAACCGCACAAAGTGATTCACCAACATTAGTTAGTCGGAATAAAATACAGTTCAAATACAGTTAATTAATTCAACATTATTGGGTTCTTACTGCCCACTTCTAAAATCATTGATCTCTGGTCTAAGTTGGGATCTGTGTGTAAGGTGGCCACGGGTGGTCATACATCGACTTAATAACGTCGGAGATCTCCTGTGTGCAAGCACTGGGGTTTTGTGCAAACCTAGCAGAGAAAAAACCTAATATTAACAAATACTTAAAAATGCATAAACTTAAAATTAACAAACGTAAGATTAAAAATTGTATGTACTTACGCCTGCATGCTATCAAACCAAATTCTCAGTCGGATAACGGGCGGTGGTGGACACCCACCGCCGGCTTTGTCATCACTAGATGTGTAGGAGCATAACATAAGGAGGCATGTAGTTTGGGTTTAGGATCATGATGAATTGCTGGTCTACTAGACCCACCTGTGACATCACAGGGGTCGACGAGGTAGTCGGGGTAGAGGGCAGTGACTGGGTAGTCCTTGGAGATTCAATGGAAGCCCGTCCTCTACCACGACCACGTGACCCACTCGACCTACCTCTACTACCTGTCGTCATGTCTGCATAGTGAATATTACTAACAGTAATCAAAACTCAATTAAATTCACCAACTCTAAACATATTAATATACTCAATACAGTAAGCATATTAATAACATAACAAACACGAATAAATAATAACATAAGAAGAAACTCAAAAAATAACAAATAATTATATCAAATATGAGAAAAGGTATGAATAACAAATAATTATAATAAATTACCCAAAACACTTCAAACAAGAATTTTAAGGAGTAACCAATTCATGTCATAATTAACACAAATATCTATCAACCCTAAACATAATTCTAAGACTTTCAAAAATATAATTTTAATTTTTTAATTTTACTCAAAATCTTATAAAAATTTTGATAGAATCTCCCCTAAAATTTGGATTTCTCCACCCTTCAAGGATTTCATCCAAACCAACATACAAGGGTTGAATAATATCCTAAACCTTAACATATTCAAACAAACCCACCAAACAAACCAATTATTCAAACCAATAGAATTTATATCAAAAATTAAATAAAAATATTCTCATAGCCCATGATTTTTTAATCTAACAAAAACAAGTAAACAAAACACAAGTAATAATCAAATAAGTAAGAATAAATCATAAATTATTATATGATAATCAAGAACACAAATTCTAAATTAACTTAATCCTAAATTAACATGCCCAAAAATTAACATGACCCTAAATCATAAATTATAGTTAAGCAGTGTATATTCTGATATTCTAATTTAACAATTAACACACATAAACATACAAACTAAGTATGATTCCTAAAACAACATTGTCAGACATCCTGATTCCCAAAAAAATATATCACTCTAACTAACTCAAAATCATTCAACAGCCACAACCCTCACTAATCAAATTTCTCACACTAATAGAATAAAAAACTAATAGGTAACACACTAAAAATTAATGAAATTCTGTTTCTAATTCTAAAATAGATGTGATGGAGATGGATAGTGCGGATGTGTCTGAATCTAGAGCAGTGGCAAAAGGGATAGGTAGAGAGAGAAACATAGAAGTGGCGAGAGAGCAGGGCCGGCGACGGCGGGGCTAGAATGGTCGCAGTGTCTGGAGCAGCGGTAGTGCTGGAGCAGCGGCAAAGGGGGCTAGACTGGGTAGAGAGAGAAATGGAGAAGAGAGTTTGAGAGAGAAAGAGAGTTTTCAAAATGAAGGGGGAGAGGCTTTCCACTCTTAATTTTAAACATGATTACTGTTGGATTCACCGTCGGAGCTGCGTGTCACCAAAATGCAATGCTTAACTAATGTGTTATTGTCTTAACAATCCGATGGTAACTCTGACAAAAAAGTTTGTGCCTATTCTGTACCTTTTTTCTCAAAATATTATCCACGAATTTATCATCGGATAAGTAAATCCGCTGGTAACAATTTCACGTAACGAATTTTACAACATAACTCTCCATAAATTCATCGGTAAAATTGACGTTAACTCGAGATGCTAAATTCGTCGATACTCAGTGTCTTTCTTGTAATGTGCAACGACAGTAACGATGGATAAGGTAGAACAAAAGCTCCTGAAAAAGTAGGAAGAAGCTAGCAATGACATCACCCTCCTTCATCCACACACATACTCTCTCTCTCTCTCTCTCTCTCTCTCTCTCTCTCTCTCTCTCTCTAAATTTTATGTTTTTAATTTATTAGTTGTAAATGTCATGGTGGGAAAGAACAAGCAGAGGATGCCTTCATAAAGAGAAGCCGAGGAGGACAACACCATAATGTGAAACATAGGAGGTCGACACCGTCAAAAATGGTGTTGTGACAGAGAGAAAAGAGACAAAGCATTGGAGAGTGGAGATCGTAGGCTAGTTTTTCATTGGTGTAAATGTTTGTAGAAATTGATGAATCCAGGAGGAGAAGGAGGAGGAGGAGGATCTTTGAAGATGAGAGTTTTAATGAGAAAAAAGGAGATGAATTAGTAGATTATGGCTTTTAAAAAATTAAAATTGGGGATTTTATAAAAATTTAAAATATGGTAACTTTTGTAATTATATAATTTTTTGTTAATCAAGTTGGTTTTTAATATTAATATCATCCAATTTAGTTGATGGTTGGTCATTTTTGTCAAAATTATTAACTTTTAAGAGATTATTTTATCAATAACATCTTTCGAAATTATTTTAATAAAGCATGATAAATTACAAAAATCTCTTTGTTTGAGTTATTTTTATAATCACCTTAAAATTTATTATAATGCACATTTTTGTCTTACTCTTATTTTTAAAATTACGAGTGTACATGGGCCAAGTCATGTTGAATATAATTAGACTCAAATTAGACCCAAGTATTTTATTAGATCTATTTTAAATATTTGAATCCGATTCTAAATTAATTAGAAATAAACTAGTGTAAAACATATTGATTTGATATATAAAAATATGACTTCGAGTATCGGGTCATATTTTCTCGAAAAATAACTCGAATCTTACGTGAAAATGATACCATGTAAAAAGAACAAATCTAAACCAAAAAAATGTTTCGCGTCTGAGTTGAATTTCAAGTCGAAGCAAATATTGAACACCCGTATTTAAATTTATACTAATAAATACACCTGTGCAAGGAAATGCAATGCTAATAATGGTTCATTAAATATTAGATGTTATACTATCTCGAACAGTCCCTTTTGCCGTAACAAAAAATTCAACTGCCGCCCCTTCGCTCTAATGTTGCATTCTTCTAATGATACTGCTCTCATTGCCTTAGGGTCTTTGTCCATCTGAACTCGTTCACTAACAATTAAGTACAGGAGAAAATTCACAAAATCATGCAATTATAATAAATAAGTGTAAGTTAAATTGATAATTTTACTATTTTCAACCCAAAAATCATCATAAAATATGAATTTATTTACTTCCCACACTCAGATAATAACATGTTCTCAGGCTAAATATTAAGAAGATAAGATCAAGAGATGTCAACACTTATTAAAGCAAGTTATCTATATTCATTCAACTACTCTACCTAATTCTACCTACTTCTGTCTTCCTTCCACTTAGTTAAAAATAAATCAATTTTTAAGAACACATATAAACATAGAGGGTCAAAAACAATATAGTAATCAATTCATTCCTATTAATCAATTTGAGTTCTAAAAATATAACAAACTTGTAAGATAATATTTCATGATAGGTGGAACATAGAATCAAGCAATTGATCCCTTACTGGAAGTGTTCACCGTCAAATTGCTCTAGTGTATAAGGTTGATTCACACAATTCTTTTCTAACCTTGCTTTATAAAACTTGTTCTTCTTCTAACAATCAATAAATATTCAATGTATGCATACAAATACCATGAGGACTTTAAAGGGTTGCACTGGGGTTAGGGTAGAGGTAAGGATGTATATGATCAGATAGACTAGAAATTTGAATCATTGATTAGTTTAAACCTCTACGTAACCTAAAATAACCTACTTGATCCTACTTCATGAATCTAGCTACCCATGACTCACTTTTCACACACACTATGCATTCTTTTCAATATACATCATATATGCATATATTTCTAAAATTTTTCTTTGGGGTATTATTTATCTCCTTTTTTGTTTCTCTTTTTTTTCTTGAATATTTACATAATATATACTTTTTTTTCCCAAAAGATAAACACATATGGTTCAAGTACTTAATGCATGAATATGTATCCAATTTCTAAAAATTTTCAATAAACCCAAAACACACATTTTTATTTACCAATATTTATCTTTTTTTCTCCACACTTAGATAATGCATTCACCTACTAGTCTAAGCTAACCAAAAATCAAATTAGGACAATTATGATTTTTTGCTAAGGGATAGTGTTGTGCTAAAATTAAGAATAAAGGGGATCAATAAAGTTCAAATTGACTAACAATGGTAGGTAAGAAGGGTAAGACTATTTGGATAAGTGAGCTTATATGAACAATGGCTTCAATCATATAAATGCATATATACATGAAATAATGGACATAAAGAATCAAACAAGTCAAATATTGTAACTATAGAAAAAATAACACATACAAGAATAAAATAATAGTTAAAATAATGCAACCACACATTAAGGGACTTAAATCCCACTTGGTTATGTATTCAAGCACAAATCTATGTTCCACAATTTTTTTAAGCAAATTCAATGAAAAGATTTAACTCAATGAGATTTTCTGAAAAACTTTTTTAAAAATTTATTATTCTAACCAAGTAGCCTAAAGCTTAATTTTTTTTTCAAAAAATGGTTGGATGAAAATTAAAATTCTAGGTTCTTTTTCTATTTTCTATTATTCCAAATCATCACATGCATATAGAGAAAATACCTCAATCCTATTGTTCACATTTATCCAATTACAACTAAAACAAAAAGATATATTTTCAAATCAAGCTAAATAAATTATGCAAATAAAGTTCTAAATTATATATAAACCAAGCAAAATGCAAATAACTAAAAGAGCATTCATAGAAGTAACATCAAAATAACTAAAAGTAATCTAAAAAAATATCATAATAGTAAAAAAATTTAAAAGTTAAGGTGTTTGGAAAAAGAATATTACACCCCAATGTTGATCCAATCCTCCCCCACAGTTGAATTCTGCACGGTCCACCGTGCACTCAAGATGGTCAGGAGAAAGCAAAACTCTATGAATCTTCATCTCCAGCTGGCGGGTCCTCAGGCTAGTGTGACTGGAGCAACTCTAAGTCCACTGCTTGATCTTCTTCGTCACTATGCCCTAAGGTTGTCTTTGGGGTGTCAAGCTCCTCGGGAGATAGGTTGTGTAACACCCTAATATTCAAATCCTTATACTCGAGTCATAAGTCAATGATAATAAGGTGGTACGACTCTCAGGTGGATTATAATACATAATTATAATTAGGATTGAAAGCAAGTATTAAACGAGAAGCCTGAAATTGGGTAAAATAAAATCGCGAAGTCGTATCACTCACGCATCGACAACTAAAAGATAAAGCGTGAAGTCGAAAACGATATAAAAATAAAGGAATAAAGAAGAGTAACAGAAGGACAATATATGGATATATATAACATAAGTAAATAGTCACTAGTCGCGACCCGCGAAGTGTAGGCCGGCTAGGATACAGTATAAAAGTAGATGACATCAGTACCTCCTAATCTCTCCCAAATAAAACATGAAAGCCTCTATAGGCAAGTTCAAAAGAATTCAGTAGATAATATAAGCTTTTCAAAATAAAGGTGGAGAGATTCTAAGCAAAATATAAAGTAGAGAATATAAAGATCTTCGCCATCTCTCAGATGAACCACAGCTCACTTCTGAGTACTTGGACCTGTATCTGAAAAACAGGAGATATATACGGAATGAAAACCCCCGATCCATGGGTTCCAGTACGGTAAAAGTGCCAAATAAATACAATGCATTGTAATTAAAACTCAGTAAGCATCCTAAACTTCCTTTCACCAAACATTCACCCTATGTTCTCACTAATCCATAAATAGGCAACTGTCTAAGGGAATGCTAAAGCTAATTCAACTTTCTCATGCTTCTCAACTTCCTAACTCTCTAACGAATCAGAATCAGAATCATAAACAAAACCTATCACCAGTTATTCTGTCTCAACAATTCTATATCATTACTTTATATCCTCACCTGGAGCAAGTGAAATCACTTTACTGCGTCTACCTAAGGATCTCAAATTATCTCATTTTCTACTTGGAGCAAGTGAAATCACTCCATTGCGTCTACCTAGGGAACTCAAATTAGATCATTCAATAATCATCATTTTGAATTATTCATATCATTATTCCATTCCAACAAGAACAGCCCTCAGCGTCAACCGACAACAGCATGAGGGACCTCTTAGTTGTACAAACACAATCAATACAGACAAATAATACACAGTTAAGGTAGAAGTAGAATAGATAGCGTACAGTCAGGTAGCATAGCATATATGATATAGCAATCCAAAGCAAAAAGGTAAACCCAAACAATTCAAACATATGCAAATGATGTATGCCTGCCCTATGGCTGATGAGTCTCATCTGTCGGTTATAAAGCCAACCCAACAAGTCCTGGTAGCTAACCATTGGACTGTCCTTCTGTCGTGCATCCCCAACTCGAGTTATTCACAGTCATAATCATAATCACACAACACCCATACTGGTGTTTATCCACGGGGGCGAGCTCATCCGGAACTTTCACAGTGTTCGACCACACTTACGACATAGGATCAACAGAATCTCGGATCTCAACCTGGAGCAAGTAGAGCCGACCCACTGTATCTACCCAAGAAAATCTGAAACTCAGATAATTACACAAATCTCAAATCAACCTCGACTGGGAGTAAGTGGTGGCTAACCACTGCATCTACCCCAGGGGTTGCAAACCAAACCCGGAGCAATTGGAATCAATGTCAATGCATATACCCAGGCAGATATATCTCACTACATCCCGGAGCAAGTGGATCAATGCCACTGCATCTACCCATGCAGGTGTTTAAAAGCTCAACCTGGAGCGAGTGGAATCACCACTACTGCCGTTACTACCCAAGCATCACAATCTCTGACTCGGAGCAAGTGGGACGAATCACAACCCTTGCTACTACCCAGTCATCTCAAACATACATTCATTTCAACTCCATAATTAAACTCGTTTATTATAATCCTCCTTCTCCATCTCATACCCGGAGCAGGTAGACAACGCCACTGCCTACTACCCGAGGTCACACATCACATTCAACATTTTCCATCACTATTCCTTTACCACATTCAACAATTAATCATATACATATACATATTCAGCCATAATTCAATTCTTATCACAACCATCCGGCTCACACTATACACCGCACTTCCACCATCACCCTCAGCAATTCATACAATCATCATTACTCATCATTCATCATTGATTTTCACTTTACTTCATCCACAAGTTACCACATATCCTAACTTCTTTTCATTACTAGGTATACTACAAAGATTTAGGACTTAAAGGATGAGAGTGGAAGCTTAGAAGTCTGAAATTTGGTTTTAAATACTAAAAAATCTCTTTTTGCTGAAAATAGGGTCACGCGTACGCGTGGAAGTCAGAAAAGCAGAGTGACGCGTGCACATCGCCCATGCGTACGCGTGGGTGCGTTTTGTGCTCCTCACACAAAACCAGCACAGTACCCATGCAACTCTCGAGATTTTCTACTAGGCATTCGCATTAGTGCATTGATGCGTACGCGTCGGCCAGGCGCACGCGTGGGGGAGTAAAACTTGAGAGTGACGCGTGCGCGTCGGCCACGCATGTGCGTGGAAGCATGATTTGCCAAAAAATTTACTAAGTTAAAAAGCTGCATAATTACATTTTTAAACCTCAACCTTCCATCACACATAACTTCTTCTACAAAATTCCTTTTTCAACCGTTTCTGAACCGTTGGAAAGATCGTTGAATAAACTTTCATAAAAATTCATTTTTGAAGAATTCCAAACTCCGTGGACTAAGTTATAGACCGCCAAAGTTAGTCAAAAATCAGTTTTTACCCAAAAATAGAAACCACCAATTTTTCCAATGTTCACAAGCCAAATTCATTTCCACTCATCCAAATGACCACAACCCAACCACATTCATATAATTACACTCAACCAATACCAAACCTACCTTATCTACACAATTTCACCCAGAACTATCAAATTCCACACCTCAATTCCTCAAACCTTATTATCCAATAACCAAACTAACTATTCACACATTCAATATTTAAAATCCATCCAATCTCTTATATCATCACATAATACACACATCAACTTACCTTCCTTATCTCTTTCTGGCCTCTTGCCTAAAATTCACGGCCTCCGGCCCAAATTCATAATTTAAATGCATATTCCACAAATCAATACTCATTATCCAATTCATCAAATTCTCAACATAACAAACATACAATTCACACAATTCTCAACCCAATCATTAATTTACATTACATATCAACTATGCATATTAGTACCAACCAATTACACAATCCAAACTTAATCCTAAGAGCATCTAGCCTAGGAATTCTCATCACACCACACGATACTTAAATGAAACTTAAACTGTACCTCTTGTAGCCAAAATAATTGAGCTTCTTCTTGAGAGTCTCCACCAACCCTTAGCTCCAAGCCTCATCAAGGCCCCACAAGTAATGCCAATCTTCTAATTGTGTACCAAAATCACCCAATAATCTAACATAATCAATTTTCACACTTATAATCAACCTAGGGTTCATGAAAATGATAAATCACAAGGATTGAAAGGTTCCTTACCTTAACCCATGAAATTTTGTGATGAATATCACCAATGGCTCATACTAGAGCATCCCTAAATAACCAAAATTACAAGCTTTCCTCAAAACCCAAACCAAATTCGAAATACAAGAGGAAAAACGAAAATTGGGCAGAGGAGAGTTAAATACTCAGCATAAAACTTAGATAGACTCGAAGAGGAGGAGAAGAGCAACATGTGACCGCAAACGGCTCGTCAATCGGAGCTCTGTATCTCAAGTTATGGTAATTTGAAAATCAAAGAGAGTTAGGATTCCTCTCTTCTCACCTCTCTCTTTTAATTTCAGCAACAAACACACTAAATGTGAGTTATGGTGGCTGAATGGCTTTAAGTTAAGGCTTATATATGCTAGGTTTGGGTCTACTTGGGCCCGAATCACTTGGTTTAGTCCGTTAGCCCAACTTTGCGCCAAAACCTTTAAGATTAGAGCTTTAAATCGCATTTTAAATATTTTTACTTGTCTTAATCATAAATCCTAATTTCTTAGCCTTATTTACTTATAATCAATTTTTCTCCAGCTGCAGTACCAGACAGATCTCAACCGGTACTGTTGGTCAAAACTCCAATGCACGTTTTTACACAAAAAGAATTATGTTTTTTGACTCAAAAAAATTTACTAAATCCAAATATCTTATTTAAATTATATGATTCCGATTGCTACATTTTCTAACCATATTTGCTCCTATTTAATTTATTATTTAATTAATTACAGTTGACCGGATTTTACAGGTTCTATTACTCACCAGCTTCTTCAAATACTCATAGCATCGTTTATTGCGATGCCCTGTGCGTTCTATTATCCAAAAGAGCTACAGAACAAGCTGGTAAATCGGTTGTGCTACTGCTGTTGCTTTTGATGATGATAGGTCGGCTGCGAATTTAGATGGTTGGCTCTTTCTTCTTTTTTTGGCTGGTGCTTGAGATTTGAACCAAACTCCGTGCAGAATGATCTCTATATCCACCTAATTTTGAAAAAGTTAATCGAAGTCTCTATTATGTATCGAGTAAAAGAAAAAAAATTAAGAAGAGTAGAGTTGTAATTTGTCCTAATGTCACAAATAAAAAAAAAAGAGAGTACGAATCGATGAGACCTAAAAGACTATTGAGAGTATATATAAAATTTGGTATATGTTTAAAGGATAAGAAAGCAAATGCGAATAGTTCTAGAAACAAAAAGAGAATCATAAAAAAATTTTATAAAATGAGAAGTAAGATAGTTTTTTACTAAGAAAAAGAATAAGACTAGTTTGGGGCAAAACTATAGCAGCGAAGGAGAGAATATAGAGTTCGAAGATGAAATTCTCAAAATTTGGAAAATGAAAACTCAATTAAAGATGACATTTATTTAGTGATGAAAAAGCGACAGTAACATATTTTAAAAAGGAGCTAATCAAAATTGAGAAGGCTAACGAAATATCCATTATAACAAAATTAAGAAGGAGAAGAAGGCTAGCCGAATCCAAGGAGACAACATCATATGAGAACTTCATTTACATGGTATGTCAACGGAAAAAAAAAATTACATGAGAATAAGGAAATTTTCATGACGATCCAAAAAAAAAAAAATACATAAATCAATATATGATATGATATATCAACGGCCAACGAGTCTAATAAACTAACATAATTAGGTGATCGTTCTACTAATTAAATAGAAAGATAACATGTTTTGATAATTAAAACGAACAAATAATGCACAAAGTATTTGATTTTATCATAATAATTATATGTAAATCACGATGTCTCTAATTTGACAAATCAATAATTAATTTGTTGCATATTGGAGTTCCATTTAAAAGTTTGTTGCTAGCCAATGAGTTGTTGCATGCATAAAATAAAATTTAAATTTCTCAACACTTATTTAAATAAACTATTAAACTAACTACTAGACCAACCTAATTTGATTATATATATTAGGGTAAAGTATTAAATTAGTCCCCTACGTTTGGACATAATTTGTTTTGGTTCTTAAGGTTTAAAGTGTCCTATTTGAATCCAAAAAAATTTCATTTAGATTCAATTTAGTTCCACCGTGAGCTCAAAGTTAAATAATTAAAGAAATACCCTACAAAACAGTAGTACAAGAATAAGGTCGATAATCTCGAGAATAAGTACAAACTCTAGAGGCACAAAATCAACCGTGGATGCATCAATACATTTATTTATCATTTTTCTTATAATTTAAATGAAATATTTTCTATAAAACTAAGAAAAATGATAAATACATATTTTGATGTATCCACGGTTGATTTTGTACCTCTAAATCTTGAACGTATTCTCCAAATTATCAACCTTGTCTTGTACTACTGTTATGTAAGACATTTCATCAATTATTTAACTTTGACCTCACGGTGAAACTACATTAATATTAAATAAAATTTTTTTGAATTTAAATAAAACACTTTAAATTTTAAAAACTAAAACAAAATTACATCCAAAAGTTGGGACCAATTTATACTTTACCCTATATATTATATATATTATTTGTCCTTGGAGGAGCAAAACCTATATTATTTCTCCACGTTAGTGTGCAGTCCAACCACGTGTTTTTAATTTTATTTTATTTGAGAATTACCAGTAAATAGGAATTTTTTAATATTTTTATTCAATATATATTTTTTATTGTATAATAAAATATGAAATTATTTAAATTGAATTTTATCTAATAATTTATTATTTAATTTAGTTAGACCTGATTTATAAAAAAATTTAAATGTATAACATTATTTATAAATTATTTCTTTTCAATTTTTGTGATAAACTTCAAAGATTTTGGTGAGAAATTTAAAATAATAAAAATATCTTCAAAAGATATCATGGATTTACAGTGTTCAGAAAAAATAATTTTTGCCATTTTAATCCTTTGAAGTTGGAAAAGATTCGCTTAAATCGCTTTAGTGGATATTCGTTTGTGGTTGTATGGTCCCTTACTTTCGGCCACGTACACCCTTTTATTTTTGCTAGATTCCTTTTTCCGAAACGTAATTTTCAATCGCTTTCACAGCTTGTTATTATATGCAATAAGGAACTGCTTTTTTTTGTACTATTATTAATGATGGAAAATATATAATATTAAATTAAATATTTTTTTTAGAAATCAAAATATTTTATCATGTGGTAAAATATTAAAAACAAATAAATTTATTATATTAATAAAGCACATATATAGTTACTATTATTATTACTATTATTATTTGAACAAACCAAATTTTTATCTCTAATATGCCTATATGTAATTACAATCGAATGAATTTTTTTTGTAAAATTTGTTGAAATGCAGCTTATTTTAATTTTGTAAGAAATGAGACTATAAAAATTGTAATAAAACAAAAGGATGTGTTATTTAAATAAAATTTCTCAAGAGAGATGAGTGTCATTTTCTTTTAAATCTTTACAACTACATACTCAATTGGATTATATTTTTGTTTTTATTTTTTATTTTTGTTTTTTATTTTTAATATTCTCATTTCAAAAATATAAAAATAAATTTTTAAATTGAGAATAATTATAAACCATAAAACATAGCTAATATGAATGGGCAAAAATGAAATCAGTTGAGATGTCAATTGTTAGCCTTTAACTAATTATCAAAATGATACGATTTAAGAATATGCATAGCTGAAAACACTTATCAACAATAGCGTTTATAAGTTCTTTAATTTTATCTAGAAAAATATTAAATGATAAGCAATTGGTTTTGATAATTAATTACACTAATTATAAAAAAGATATATTTTAAGTTTGTTATACAAAATTCATAATATATATATAGTTATTGAAATTAATTATTTATATATATACCATTATTTTCTTGTCCTTTTTTTTTTATGATGGGAACTACTATTAATCTATTATGCAGCATTGAAAATATATGGAAAAGAACGAATTGACGTTTGTGTCTATGGGATGGTATTATTAATACGTGGCCTAAAAATAATCAAAGACAGATATGAGTGATGGGTGGTGGTGAACCTTTCTCCACAACATTATAAGATTTTCAAATGAAGGCTGCCGCATCCCTTGATTCCCTTCCTTAAAAAATAGAAAAAAAAGCATAAAAGAAAAGAAATAATGAAAATTCAAATTCAGACAAGAAGAAATAAGAAGAATACTTTATCACTCATTTGGATCACAGAAGAAATTGAGGTGGAAGAAAGGATTTTTAACTCTGAATCCAACAAAATATCTTCGCTTATTATTTGAGTCAATTAGTAATATTTCCTATTTGAAATTCAATATTTATAATAAATTTATTTATTGTTGAAAGATTATTATAATTTAAATTTTTATTATGATTTAATTATAATTATTTATAAATTATTAATGACTTAATTTCATCTAATAATGCTAATATTTAATGGACATATTAGATTCAAAGATAATGACATATATAAAAATGGTTCTCTCTCTATTTATAATATACGATATTTTTATAGTTTTTATTTGATTGAAAGTACAAGAAAATACAAAAAAATTATCATCCTGATGAACGTTTGAAAGAATGGAGAAGTAATAGAAACCAATTTTAAAGTTCAACTCTATTATAACAAAAACTCATTATATCAACCAATTTAAATATGAAAATCACAACTTTTAATATTCTAATTAATGTTTCTGTTTAAATTAAGTTTTACATGTAGTATCAGAACATGTATTTTAAAATTTTGTGATTTTCTTTGGTTTAATTATGATACAAAGATGATACCCACGATTCTGATTTTTTGATTAATTATTTTCTTTTGCTAAACTACTAGTGTGTATTTTATTCTAATCCTAACCTTAGAGTTACCCGCACATGCACATACACAGACATGCAGTAACACACGCATAGCTTTCCCTTTCTTTTCAGAAACACGCATTCTTTTCTTCTTCTATAACCCAATGACTCACACTTTCACCTCACTCAACACACAAAGAACCAAAAATGGAGGAAGAAACGCAGAGAGAGAACGAGCGTGAGAGAGAAGGAGACACGGAAGGAGGAGCCGCCGTCATCGTCTATGGGACCGTTATTATGCATCACCATCGAGTCAAGCCCTGTCACCGCCGTTCGTGCGTTGCCGTCACCATTCGCTAAGAGTGAGAGACGTGAAGAGAAAGACATGCACGAGCTGAAGGGAGTTAGAGGAGTCCGCCGTCTGTGCCATCGTTGGAGGAAGTTACCGCTGCTAAGGCTTGTTGGGGAGAGCGTCGCTGCCGTGCCTCGCTGCTGTCGCCGTAGAGGCCGCCACTTTCGTCGGAATGCGAACGTGAGAGAGAAGGAGAAGAACGAGACTGTCTCATCGCCGTTGATTAGAAGTTACTACTGTTGATAAGATGAACATAACATGAAGAGGGAGGCGAACTCGCAGAGGAGAGGGAGGTTTGTCGCTGCACCGCTGGTTGCGAGGGAACACCGCCATTGACATCGGAAAATGCCACTGTCCCCTGCTCAGCTCCGCTCTTGTTTCTGCTACTGTTTTTTAAATTTAATAATTTCTAATGGCATAAAAAATTATATTTTTTATATTAACAAACATTAAAGTCTTTGTAATTATAAATATCTAATAAATATAATTATAAACCAAATTTTCATTCAAAATATAAGTATAAATATTCTCTCCAAAGCAAAATAAACATAATCCAAAACATAATTATAAATATTGTCTCTAAAATAATATAAACATAATTCAAAATACTCAATTTTTATCTTCATACTCTTGTAAGTTAGGTTGGAGGAAGTTAGGTTTTGGCAAAAATTTACAAAAATACCCCCTCACTAAAAAAAACCTTAGCCCGACGGGGAAGCCCGTCCCGCCCCGCCAAAGCCCGTCAAACCTCGCGGTTTAAGCGGTGCGGGTTAGGCGGGCTTTTGCTATTTGGCGGTCCCGATTTTCCAGCCCAACCCGCCTTTTTTGGCGGATTACGCGGGCCGGCCCGGCGGGTTTAGGCCCGTTTGCCACTCCTACTCCTAATTGCGATATTGAGGTATGGGTTCATTTTAAAATTAAAGGTTTTAATTTAAGAATGCCCAAAAAATTTATTGAGTAATTGAAAATAATTTATAAATATTTTTGTATGACTAATTGATGAGAATTGATGAAATTGGGGTTGTTGGTGACTCTGAATATGGTTGAATGTGATGAAATTATGATGTGAATTGATTGAATTGTGGCTATGAACGGTGATTAATTTAGTGTTACTTGTTAAATTGAAATATGAAGAGTTAATTATTGAAAAAAAATTATCGTTTTGGATCATTGATGAATTGAGTTTGGATTATGGCTATGATTGGTTTCATTGTTGCGAGTGATTAACTAATGAGATTGATTTTGGTTTGAAGCTGTGATTGTTATTGGTTTTCTGATTGATTTGAAGTTGCCAGAAATTCTGATTTGTAATTGATGGTAAGGTGTTAGTTGTTAAACTGAATTATGATAAACTGATTATTGGAAATTTGTTGTTATGGTAACTGCTGATGAAAGACTGGTGAATTGTTGAGAAAGAGAAAATTCGTAAGGGTGGTTTAAATCTATTTTTAGGAGAAGTTATGTATAAATTTTTATAAAAATATAAGAAATTAATAAAAAAATATAAGGATCTAATTAAAATGAATTATGTGAGTTGCGTCTTAGATACTTAATTGATAGGTTTGATATTCGATAACTGAAAATGAATATTAAGACCTGTTTGACGATGGTTATTGATTGTTTATAAAATTGAAAAGCGGGTATTCTTTTAAAGTGTTAAGATTAAAGTTAAAGCGCTTGAAAGTAACTTGAAAGTAGCTTGAAAGAATGCTTAAAAATGATAAGAAAGGGTTTTAAATAATAAAAAGAGGAATTTGATCTTGATTAAATATTGAAGGAGTTTGAATACTTATAAACTAAACGTTTTGATGTTATGATTGATGAATGGATGAAAGCGTATATTTCTGATGATAAAGAAGAATGTATAAAATTATATGGTGATGCGGAAGTGTGAATGATTATATAGTGATGCGGAGGTATGGTTGATTATTTGGTGATGCAGAGCTATGACAAAAAAGAAAAAGAATGAGAAACGATGATTGAGAAAGATAATTAAGAAACTGTGAATGATGAACAGATGACTAAAAACTGATCATTATATTTGAGAATTGGTTGTGTGATTGAGTTTTTGTGTCAATTGCTAATGCGGGAACGCCCACTTTAAAGGCAAGTGGTATCTAACTGATATGGGTTCGCCATATGGTATCCTATTTCTCACCGAATGCACATATGCTATAGCAATTTTATAATTATGATTTTAGCTTGATTGAGACGGATAAACCTGTGTGGCTTTGGTATCTGACTGACATGGGGACACCCATGTGATGTAACACCCTAACTATAAAAATGTCACAAACGCAATTATTCAGTCAAAGTCCAATGTCCTTTAAAATCACTAAAAGCTCCTCTGAACAAAACATTTAAGTCTCACCAAAAGCAAAAGTCCTTTTTATATTAAAATCAATATTAGAACATAATACTTGCCTTCAGTGATTCAAATGGTAAACCAAATTATTTCTAAATAAATCGAACTCAATACATATAGTTTACTTACATAAATTAAGTTCGAAAACATAAATATTTTCTTAATAAATCAAATAATATAATTTCTCAAATCCAAATCTTTTTAAATAACTTTTCAGACAAAGTCTAAGATTTTTATAGAAATTTCGACAGCACCTCTCTTAAAACTTAGACTTTGCCACCCGGTTTGGGTCCCAACTAAACCATTCCACAATCCTTTTCAACGGTGCAAAATCTAAAATCAGTTCAAAAGCAAGCTAAATCCAACAGTCACCTCATTTTCATATCTCAAGAAAACCATTTCAAAATCAAATCATTATCAATTGATTAAACTCATTTCTAAAACTTTAAAGAGACAGTTCAGCAACAATTCATTTATCAAAACCAAACAATAATCTAATCAAAACATATAATCATATCCATCCA
The DNA here is from genome assembly GCF_000817695.3 of Arachis duranensis. Lineage (NCBI taxonomy): Eukaryota > Viridiplantae > Streptophyta > Magnoliopsida > Fabales > Fabaceae > Arachis > Arachis duranensis. Next base: position 86,989,001 of record NC_029777.3, read on the forward strand.
AAGTAGCCAAACAATACATAAGACAGGTACAATCACTAAAAGTATATAATTCTCACACCAGTATTCATTTATAACAATTCCAGATATACAATAGCTTTTTATAAAAACCCGTACCTCAACACGTTGAAACCATAACCCAAACTCGATAACTGACTCCTTTCGTCTTGACCCGAATCGACTGCAACCAAAACCTCAGTTCCACTTGCTTTCTCAACAACCACAATGACTCTAATCGTGACATATAATAATCAGGACTCAATCCCACATTACCAAAGCTCAGATTCATTAACTAAACACAACAGAATACTAACGCAAGGATTTTGAAATGAAAACGCTTACCGAAACGAAGAAAGAATGGCTGAACTGAAAGCGGCAGTCTCCGAACCGATTCTGCGGCAGCCCAGCAGCCACCTCAAGCGGCAGCGGCGACCGGACTCCGCGATGGTGACTGAAACCCACATATGGTGACTGAAACCCACATACAGAGACGATAAAGTTTTCGAAATCTTAAACGAATGAAAACCAACTTAAAAACCCTTACCAACAGTGTTTTCTGGCGATGGCGGTGGCATTCTCCGGGGGCAGAGGCTCGGCCAAAAGCTTTGACGGTGGTCCCGAAAGTCACAGAACCATTCTTGGCGGCACGAATCACGGTAACTCAGCCTGCTCCTCTTCCTGCAGTGGTTCCCGCATTAACACAAGCCCAAAGAGCAGGGAGTGGCAGAGCTTAGGCACGATGAAGCAGGGCAGCACAACGGCGGCCAAGCGCAGCCCCTCAAATGGCAGTGACCCGGACACAGTCCCTCCTCTCCGTGCTCGTCGGCGACGCGTGAAGCGCAATGGTGGCACTTCCTTTTCTCAGTGGACCAGAACAACAGAAACAGAAGGATTCATCTTGCTTTTCTCTCGCTGTTGGAAAGGATGACGACTACACAGGCTTCGACGAGGCTCCCTCATCGACAATAACGGCGTGACAGCGACGGCGTTGCGGCTTGACGACGGTGGACACGTTTCCTTCATAGCATTTTTCCTCTCGACGTGTCACTCTCTCACCTGTTTGAGCTTCTCTCTTCGGCCCACCATGGACAACGATGACTCGCCTCCGTGATGAGGATGACGACGGTGCGACACAACAATGGCAGTGGCGGCGAGCTACTCAGCAACGAGGATGATGACGAAGCCCCACATTCGGCCCCTCTTCCTCTTCGGTGCCGCTCTCCCCTGGTGACCCTTCTGTGCGACGCGATAGGGACTGGGTGTGGCTCCTCTAGCATCGCGTCTTCTTCCTCCTCCTCTCAGTGACAGAGGCGCGACTCATGGCTCCATGGACGGGCAACAATGGCGGCGCGGATTGGGCAGCGGCAGCAACGCGGCCCCTTCCCCCTTTCCCCCTTCCCGTCAGCCCTCTACTCCCTTTCTTTCTTTCTTTCTTTCTTTCTGCTGGTGGCTGCGCGTGTAACTCAAGTTTGGGCGTGGAGAGTGTTTGTTGATGGAGTGGCAGCTAGGAAGGGAAATTAGGATTAGAGTTGTGTGTGTTGAGTTTTAGGATTAGGGTAAAATTAGGTACGAGGGTAATTTTATAATTTCAAATAAAAATAAGGATAATATAGTAATTAGAAATGAATTTTAACCCAACAATAATAGTGTATAAAAATACTATTCGTTCATCAATTTCACAAATTATTTTCAATAAAATGTTCGAATCCAAAAATTAGAAATAATATACTTAATTTTTTCATTTTCCAAAACAGCAGTATTAATATTTAAAATATTAATTATTTAATCAAAATCATATAAAATTCTTATTATTTCATAACTATCAACTTTATAATTTAAATATAAAAAATAATTCAATAATTATAAAAAATTGGATAATAATCCTAATTTATTTCAAATTAAATTAATCAAAACTTGCTAATATTATCTTTAATAAAGAAATTTCTAAAATTAAAGCTACAAAAATATTGAATTTGAAATTAGCTCATGATAGCCCTTTTTCAAAAGTTATGGGTCTTACATTCTACCCACCTTATAAAAATTTTCGTCCTCAAAAATTGATACAGAACGAAAGAAATTTCATAACAGTTCACTCTTGAACACATTTAAGAAAGAAGCAAAAATATCTCAACATATAATCATATATACGGTTTTTAAATACTTGGATTGTCGTATGCATAAAGATACAAAGGAAGGAGTGTGATTGCAAAACAAACGTTACAAGATAGCTCAATGCAAAAGATGACATGGTTCAAACATGTGATAGTAAAGCAAGGCATCGAAGGCTATAAAACAGGATTGGGTTAAAACGACGTGCTTAACATCCGCCACTAATATCGTATCAATCTCAAAGCTCCAACTTTCCAACTCCATCATTCACGTAACAACCCCACAACTGGTCACAAGTCTAACACCCGCAGACTCTTTCACAAGGAACAAAACAGCTACAACTCATAACGTTTTACACCTACCGATTCAACTTCTATATACACATATCACGTCTTAAAGAACTAACGCATCGCATTACTATGTTTACAGGTCGCACGTGATATCAAACAATTATCGAGTCTACTCAGAAGGATATAAGATTTTAGAAAGGAGAGACAAATGTCAAGGATAATACTCATAGATTTGAGAGAATGTATCCAATTCCAGGTAAACAAGGATGCTCAAGTAATGAAGTTTGCTAAAAATAAATCAATTGAAAACTTCAAAGATAACCATTGGATCAAACAGATTCAATAGGATAAATAAGAAGAAAAATCAGTGCATTAATTTGAAACAAATTCAAGCTGAGTCGAAGAAGTATGAGGTTTACAGAAAAGAATATCTCAGATCCAAGACAAAGCTCACAGAACTCAAGAGTACGATTAAAATACTTCCGAATACATTGTTCCTAAAAGAGTCAAAAACTTGTGGAAAAATCACTTCGCAGTCTAAAAAAAAGTTAAGCAACAAACATTCTTTAAGAGAGTAACTAAAGCATAAACGTGGCTTTGTTTTAATACAATTTTATGTTGAAGTAGATTACATAGAGTTTAAAAAAAAGAATGCGTGCAGGTTTGGCTAAGAGCTAAAATATTTCCTCAAATATTTTAAAAAGATAGTTAGGTGCACAACATAACCAAAAGTAATTCATAAAACTCGGAAGAAAATCAAATGCTTGTTCAAAAATTCTCAAAGTTCATATTCAAACAAGCGTGTATAAAATTATAGCAAGGATGAAAGAGAAGGTTAAACTCTATTTAGAAAAGAAAATCCGAGGTAAAAATTTGCTTATAAATTGGTAAAAGAAATAAGTGGTGTGTTACAAACGGACAGGTTCCCACTAAACAAGAAAGTTTTTCAAAACTTAATTTAGAATAGCGCATGCCAAATTTAAATCAACTTTGTCAAAATTGAACAATGGTTTAAATTACAATCAGGCAACAGAAAAATAAATTTAGTTTAGAACTTCCTCAAAAAGAATTCAAAACTTCTAAAACAAGTTCGAAACAAGACTCCAAAAGTATACTTGAAATCACCATCTCAGAAGGATATTCAAGAATTGCTTGACCCTCATCATCTTGAGTTGGTTCTATCTCATTATTATTTTCAATAGGAGTTGAGCTAAAGCTATCCATCCTATACAGTAATTTTTAATACAGAAATACTAAATTAAAAATGAATACATAAACAATAAATTAAAACAAGCCAAAATAAATTAAACCCAGCAGCTCAAAATTAACTCAGAATTATTAATAAATTAAATTATAAAATTAGAAATAAATTAACAAGAAACAAAGATATATAAAAAACAGAAATAGCAAAAGAATAATTGAAGAAGACAATACTCAAGTTAAATGACTAGAAAACCAAAACTAGCAAAACAGTATCAAATTAAAACTAATAAGAAAACTGATAGATAGAATCTAATAAGAAAATAGATGAAATAATAACTAAACAAGTGGCATAGTAGAATGAAGCTTGTGATGATGATGATGAAATAATAACTAAACAAGTGGTATAGTCAAAATAAATTAACAAAATCATTAACTAGTCAAGAATTCTAGTTGATGGATTAGTTAATGAAATTGGACTACATACAACAGTGGACTACAGAACTTGATTTGAGGGAAAGTAGGTTTTATATATATAACTGCATTGGGAATATTGAATAATGGATTGGATCACCATATATATAACTCGATGATTTTCATGTCCAATTGATTAAGTCTGATTCCAATATATGAGTTACAATGAAAGGAAAATGATTAAGCAAGCAAACACTGCATTTAAAAAGAGTTTTCCTATTTATTGCAGAAAAATGGTTTGTTCCAACAACAGACAACATACATTAAAAATGATGATAACAGAAAGAAATAGGTCAAATTAAACGGAACAAGAATTGGTACAAATTCATCAAGCAGAATTGTTAATAAATTAAATTACAAAATCAAAAATAAATTAATAAAATCAGTACAAGTAAAAATAAATTAACAAAATCAGTATAAGAAAAAATAAATTAGTAAAATCAGAACAAGCAAATTCAAATTAACAAGATCAGTAAACAAACCCAACAACTTAGAACTACATAATTAGAGTTTTCAACTCAAATTGAATCACATAATCAACTCAAAACAACCAAAATAACTACAGGCAGAAAACCAGAAATTTACAAAACCCTAACCAAATCCAACAACTCAGAATCACAGAAATTATAATTAACAAAATCAAACCCTAAATATTTCATAATTATAAACCCTATATGTCTAATTGCTTCAGATACATAGAAGGAGACAAAATCTAACCTGAAGTCAAGTTGATGGGAAGAAGGAAGAGGATTAGAAGAGGGACAACCGGTGGCTATTTCAGCGTCAGCAGCTATGCTCTCCAATAAATGCGAGCATCAAAGAGATGGTGGAGCAGTGGGATGCAACGCGGCGAGCAGCAAAGAGGCGGAAGCAAACACGCAAATGCAGGAATGGAGAGAAAAAAGACACCGCGCCTGAAGAGAGAGAACGACGTGGTGGCGAGTGGCGCAAGAGTGGCCGGTGGCAGGAGTGGCGACCGATGACGGTGAATATAGTATAGTAGAGTAGATGGCGCAGCAAGGTGAGAATGGAAGAATGGTTGAATGGAATAGTAGTACTGTAGTAGACGGCGCAAAGTGAGAAGGGAAGAATGAGAATATGAGAGACTGATAATAGGGTTAGGGGACTTAGGGTTTTTTAATGGGTAAAATTACTAAAATACCCCCTGTATTAATAATAAAGTAAGGGTATTTAAGTAACTTCAAAAATTTGAGGAATTTCGGGGATGGGGGCGGGGATCCCCGCTCGGGTCCCGCGCCTATCTCGGGAGAATTTTGCTCCCCATCCCCATCCCCATGGAAAAAATTCTCCATCATCGATGCCCCCATTCGGGGCGGTCCCCGCGGGGATCCCCGTCTCTTGGGAATTTTTGACACCCCTACATGAGACATCAAACAAGTTTTTAATTGATCCAAAAGAATACAAAAGTCATAGGAAAAGACAACTCAATCGCTAGTAATTTCTCAAGAATAAATCTTTGACTAAGAATTCTGATAGAGACAATGAGAGGATAAATGATGCACTAAACTGAACGAATCAAGCTGACTCACATATAGATGAGATTCACAAGAGAAGGAAAACCAAGATCAATGGTAATGTTCACAAGATGTAAAAGATTAGTTGAAAACAAAGTCAAGTATGACATCCTTAGAAACAAAAACTTAAGGAATTAGTTCATGCTAAAAAGGAAAGATGTGAGCCCAATATTTTCAAAAGAACAACAATTGCCTAAGCAATGTATCATGCTAAATTAAATTCAAATTAAAAAAATGATTTAGGCGAAACTTGTCAAACGAGATCAACTGGAATAAGGGCAAAAATCTTTTCTTTCTAAAATTTTGAAAAATACCTAAATACATAATCAAATAAAGATATGCATTGGAACTGTAGTAAAATTATTAGAAAGTCAAGTTGTATTTAAAGTAAGTGTAGTTCCGTAAACCAGTAAAAGTACAGGCGAAGTATTAGAAATAAACAGTTGTTACACTGTATAAGGAATTTTCAAGGTTCTATATAGATAATGTATATCGAATCAACAGCAATTTTATAGAAATTTCAAAATTGATTGTAATCACTGTAAAAAAAAGAGAACAATTGAATTAACAATTTCTCTAAGAATGGACTCAAAATCAAGAGTTAAAAAGCACAGCGCATTAAGACAAGCTCAAAGCTATATTCAAAGAATACGTGAATCAAGAAGAAGAATTTAAACAGAGAAAGATAGATAGAAAAAGGATTTCAAACAAGCGTATGCAATTAGAATTAAACAAGAATGCATATGAATAGACGAATAAGGTTGGAAATCCAAAATACTTTCCAAAAGAAAAGAGCAACAAGAACTTCAAGATAGGCTAGGAAGGAAAAAAATCAACTCCAACAGAATTTCAAGACACATACTGAATAACCTCGAGAAATAGTCTCTAACGTTCCCAAAACCCGCGAATTGCGTTACCCAAAACTCATATATCATCTATGATAATCCATTAGTACTTTCATATACATAATTCACTAGTATTAAGCCGGCCAAACTTAATGTCAGGAATTATGCAATGCAAGGCTAATGGCATTAATCAATAGACCGTCATGTGCATAAAGCTCTAATTCTCGTCATTTGACAAGACTATTGCATGATAGACACTTAGAGTATGCAATTGAAGCATAGTCGGTCAATTCCTTATGCTCTACAGGAATGACCGCTCTGATACCATAATGTAACACCCTAACTATCAAAATGTCACAAACGCAATTATTCAGTCAAAGTCCAATGTCCTTTAAAATAACTAAAAGCTCCACTGAACGAAACCTTTAAGTCTCACCAAAAGCTCTGATAAAACAATTCATTTCTAAATAAATCGAACTCAATACATATAGTTTACTTACATAAATTAAGCTCGAAAATATAAATATTTCTTTAATAAATCAAATAATATAATCTCTCAAATCCAAACCTTTCTAAATAACTTTTCAAACGAAGTCTAAGATTTTTATAGAAATTTCGGCAGCACCTCCCCTAAAACCTGGACTTTGTCACCCGGTTCGAGTCCCAACTAAACCATTCCACAATCATTTTCAATGGTCCAAAATCCAAAATTAGTTCAAAAGCATGCTAAATCCAACAGTCACCTCATTTTCATATCTCAAGGAAACCGTTTCAAAATCAAATCATTATCAATCGATTAAACACATTTCCAAAATTTTAAAGAGACAGTTCAGCAACAATTCATTTATCAAAACCAAACAATAATCTAATCAAAACATATAATCATATCCATCCAAAGTAGCCAAACAATACGTAAGACAGGTACAATCACTAAAAGTATATAATTCTCACACCAGTATCCATTTATAACAATTCCAGATATACAATGGCTTTTTAGAAAAACCCTTACCTCGACATGTTGAAACCACAACCCAAACTCGTTAACTGACTCCTTTCGTCTTGACCTGAATCAACTACAACCAAAACCTCAGCTCCACTTGCTTTCTCAACAACCACAATGACTCTAATCGCAACATATAATAATTAGGACTCAATCCCACATTACCAAAGCTCAAATTCATTAACTAAACACAACAGAATACTAACACGGGGATTTTAAAACGAAAATGCTTACCGAAATGAAGAAAGAACGGCTGAACTGAAACAGCGGTGGTCTCCGAATCGGTTCAGCGGTAGCCCGACAGCCACCTCAAGCAGCAGTGGCGACCGAAATCCGGCGATAGTGACTGAAACCCACATACAGAGACGATAAAGTTTTCGGAATCTTAAACAAATGAAAACCAACTTAAAAACCCTTATCGGCAGTGTTTTTCAGTGACGGCAGTGGCGTTCTCCGGCGGTAGAGGCTCGGCCCGAAGCTTTGGCGGTAGTCCCGGAAGTCACAAAACCATCCTTGGCAGCCTGAATCACGGTAACTCAGCCTGCTCCTCTTCCTGCAGTGGTTCCCGCATCACCATAAGCCCAAAGAGCAGCGGGTGGCAAAGCTCAGCCACCGTGAAGCAGGGCAACACAACGGCGGCCAAGCACAACCCCTCAAAAGGCATTGACGCAGACAGAGTCCCTCCTCTCCGTGCTCGTCGGCGATGCATAAAGCACAAGGACGGCATCTTCCCTTTCTCAGCGGACCAGAACAACAGACACAGGATGACGACTACACAGGCTTCGGCGAGGCTCCATCATCGACACCGACAGTGACCCAACTAATGACAGCGACGGCGTTGCGGCTTGACGACGGTGGACACGTTTCCTTCATAGCATTTTTCCTCTCGACGTGTCACTCTCTCACCTGTTTGAGCTTCTCTCTTCGGCCCACCATGGACCACGATGACTTGGCTCCGTGGAGAGGATGATGACGGCGCGACATAACAGCGGCGGCGGCGAGCTAGTCAGCGACGAGGATGACGACCAAGCCCCACATTTGGCCTCTCTTTCTCTTCAGCACCGCTCTCCCCCGATGACCCTCCTATGCGACACGACACGACAGGGACTGGGTGCGACTCCTCCAGCATCGCGTCTTCTCCTTCCTCCTCTCAGTGACAGAGGCATGACTCATGGCTCCGTGGACAGGCAACAATGGCGGCGCGGATTGGGCAGCGGCAGTAATGCGGCCCCTTCCCCCTTCCCCCTTCCCGTCAGCCCTCTTCTCCCTTTCTTTCTTTCTTTTTTTTTTCTGCTGGTGGCTGCACGTGTAACTCAAGTTTGGGGGTGGAGAGTGTTTATTTATGGAGTGGCGGCTAGGAAGGAAAATTAGGGTTAGAGTTGTGTCCGTTGAATTTTAGGATTAGGGTAAAATTAGGTACAAGGGTAATTTTGTAATTTCAAATAAAAATAAGGCCAATATATTAATTAGAAATGAATTTTAACCCAACAATAATAATGTATAAAAATACTATTTGTTCATCAATTTCACAAATTATTTTCAATGAAATGTTCGAATCCAAAAATTAGAAATAATATACTTAATTTCTTCATTTTCCAAAACAACAGTATTAATATTTAAAATATTAATTATTTAATCCAAATCATATAAAATTTTTATTATTTCATAACTATCAACTTTATAATTTAAATATAGAAAATAATTCAATAATTATAAAATGGGATAATAATCCTAATTTATTTCAAATTCAATTAATCAAAACTTGCTAACATTATCTTTAATAAAGAAATTTCTGAAATTAAAGTTACAAAAATATTGAATTTAAAATTAGCTCATGATAGCACTTTTTCAAAAGTTCTGGGTCTTACATGTGATACCCATGCTGACTAATTCAGTAGAGAAATTATACTCGAAATTCGCCCTGGGTAACGTTGGGTTGCGAGTAGACAACCGACGCATAAGCTCATGATCTGCATAGTAAACGCATTCATCATATGCATTAGTCTGAATTGTTTGCGTATTCATGTGTTGCTGTGTTGTATTATTTGTAGATTCCTTACTAACTGATTTTTGTGTGAATTGTTTGTATGTTTCTATTGTGTGTCTGCTTGTATTTGTTAATTCCTGAATATGTCAAGCATTAAAGTAACTGAGAATTGATATGTGAACTATATAATTTGTGTAATTGAGGAATGACTAATGAAATTGAGGTGAAAAATGAACTGATTTTTGTAATTGAGAACTGATCAATGTAATTTAAAACTGAGTAACATGACTGATATTTATTTAAAGTAACATAATTTGAAGAAACTAACTAAAGTCTTTAAAGTAAGTTTAGAATTCTAAAGGCTAAATAAAAGTATCTATTTTAAAGTTATAAAAAAATTATTTGTATTTTACTTCTTTACTCTCACGGCATTCACTCTTCCTACTGAGGACATGTGGTTTGTTCTCACCCCAAAATTTTTTCACTTTTTCAATGATACAAGTTTGAAGACTCAATATGAAACTATGGACAAATAGTAAATTTTATTTACGATTCTTGATACTTTTATAAAGTCCCATTGCTCTTGTTACTTAAGTTTTATTTTATATAGAAGGATAGGGTTGGTATGTTGTATTTAAATTTCATTTTATTTCTTTTGTATAACATTTATTGTTAATAATATTTATGTGATTATTATTACTTATAAATCTTTGATATATGACTTTAGTAAATAAAAACCAAAATTTTCTGGAATTTTCTTAAAGACTAAAATGCGATATTGATATAAAGGTTCGATATTAAATAGATAATAAAAGAAAGCAAGTCAGTAGCACCTTACTTTTAATATGATCATGACGTGCTAGAAGTTAGATCACTACATTTTCAAATTAATTATAATATCATGAAGGAAAAATGGGACATTAATGAATTGATTGGAGTGTTCATTCAGGAAGAAAATAGACTTAAGAATTGTGGTGGTTATTCTGTCAACTTGATTCAAGGAACTGGCAAATAAAAAAATAAATTAAAGACAAAGCCCAATAATTTTAAGAAGAAAGGACATGTCTATGTAAAATAGTGTCATTTATGTAAGAAGAAAGAATACTTCCAAAAAAATTATCCTAAACGTAAAATATGGTTTGAAAAGAAAGGTGTATTTAATATATATGTATGTACTTATGAATTAAATTTAATTGATATTCCTCATAATTTTTGGTATCTTGATTTTAGTGCTACAACTCATATATCTAATGTAACGCAGGAATTCTTTACGATCCAAACCACAAGCTAAAGTAAGATATTCCTCTACATGAAAAATTATGTGAAAGCACCAATTGCAGGAATATAAACTTTTCACTTGGTGTTGGATACAAGCTTTCATTTAGATTTATCTAAGACTCTTTATGTACATTCAATGTCTTGGAATTTAATTTCTATTTTAAAGTTAAACAATTGTGTTTTTTTTATAGTGGATATGGTTGTTTTACTTTATTTAAAAATTTTGATATTGTTGGTGATGGTGTTTTAATTGATAGCTTATATAGATTAAAATTTTTTGATTAAGTTTTTGAATTCTTGCTTATTGAATACTAGAATAATGTAGTTAGGCTAAATATGCCCCAAAAAAGTTATGCATTTTTGTGGCATAAATACTTGGGTCACATATCCAAGGAAAGAATGAAAAGATTAATAAAGAATGAGATTTTACAAAATCTAAATTTTACTGATCTTGATTTATGTGTGAATTGTATTAAGAAAAAATAAACCAAACAAAATAAGAAAGGTGCCACAAGAAGTAGCCAGCTTCTTGAAATTATACACACTGATATATGCGGATCTATTGACGCTCCATCTATTAGTGTAAAAAAATATTTCATCACTTTCATTGATGACTTTTCACATTATAGATATGTCTATTTGCTTAAAGAAAAGTCTCAAGCAATTGATACTATTGAGATTTATATTAAAGTAGTTGAAAGACAATTAGACAAAAGGTAAAAATTGTTAGGTCAGATAGAGGTGGTATGGATGGCAATTTTTTCCAACGGGATGGGTATCCGCGAAAATTTACTCGCCGGAGAGCAGAGAAATTACATATATATATATATATATATATGTGTGTGTGTGTGTGTATAAAATCCCAGCCCCAAATGTTACCCAATAGCCACCTCCTTCTTCCTTTACCTCCAGCTACTGCTTCTCTTCTCCAACAACAGCGTCGCCGCCGTCTTCCTCCTAACACATCACCTGGCCAGCCACGCCAAGGTTCTCCACTGCTAACAAGCCTCATCGTTGGTCACCGTCTCCTTCCCTCATTCACATCGCAAATCACCGCCCCTCACTCATTGTTGCTGCCCCATCATGCCGCCTCCTGCTCCTTGCTCGTTCATCGTCATTGCAGTCTCCTAATCGGTCTTCCTCGTTGCTGTCTCCTCAAGCAGAATCGTCACCACCACCAGCGCAATCGTCATCACCTCGAACAACTTCTTCGCCGCTCATCGTCGCTGCCAGCCGAAGCCTCGTCGTCGCCGCATCAATAAGGCCCTTTCTCTCTGATTAGTTTCTTTTGAGATTTTTTTTCAATATTTGGGGTTTAGGGTTTGTTGAATGTTTCAAATTGCTAATCTTCTATGTTTGTATCTTTATTTCTGCAATTATTGTTGAATTTTTATTTGAAAATTTAGGATTTGTTTAATTGCTAATTTTTTGTATTTGAAATTGTTAATCTTCTGAGATTTTTGTTTAGGCAATTGTTGTTGAATTTTGATTTGAAAATTTAGGATTTCTTCGGTTGTTAATGTTCTGTGTTTGAAATTGTTTATTATTCTGTGTTTGAGATTATTAATTTGTAAAATCTGTGGATATCCAGGACTCCGACAGATACGGAGTCCCCATTACCCGTGGCAGGGACAGGGCAGGGACGGGGACGGATTGTGGTGACGGGGGCGGGGGGCGGCGGGCATGTTTCTACCCCCATGGAGACCCGTTGTCATCCCTAAGAGGTGGTGAATATTATGTAAAATATAATGAAGTAAGACAATGTCCTGGTCCGTTTGCAAAATTTCTAAAAAGACATGGTATATGTGCACAATACACAATGTCATATACATAACAACAAAATGGTGTGACAGAAAGGTGTAATCAAACATTAATAGATATAGTCAGAAGTATGATGAGCAATTTTTCTTTACCCAAATTCTTGTAGATGTATATATGTATTAAAGATTGTTGTGTATTTACTAAATAGAGTTTCTAGTAAAACCATTTCAAAAATTTCTTGAGTTATGGGCTAATAAAAAATTTAGTTTATAACATTTGTATGTTCGGGGTTATCCAACAAAAATATTTAATCCAAAAAAAATAAGATTCTCAAACAGTGAGTGACTATTTTATTGGTTATCTAAAAAAGTTTAAAGGGTATATTTTTTATTATCCAAATAATAGTCCAAAAATTATAAAAATTGGCAATGCCAAAATCGTTGAAACTGATAAAGTTAGTGAGAGAGAAAATTATCAATATGCGAAAATAAAAAAAAATAAAATTAATGTTCCTATACATATTAGTGTTCTTTTATCTATGTTTATTCAAAAAATTGTTCCAACTATTACTAAACACATTAGTAGTGATAAACAAAATTTAAATAATAATATTCCCGATAAAAAAATTAACTATTGAAGATCTCAAAAAAAAAAAGATAGTCAGCTATTCTAAGTTATTATGAGCTTTATTTACAAAAACAAAAATAAATTGTAATATCTAAAAAATTAATTTTATTTACACAAGTCATAAATAGTGATGTTTTCGAAAAATAGATTGGTATCATGAAAGAAGAGTTAAAATTCATAGAAGATAGAATTTGGGATATTGTTGAATTGACAGAATGTGCTAAATATATTTATTGTAAATAGGTCTTTAAAAGTTAAGCGAGACTCAAAAGACAATGTTAAACGATATAAAATTAGACTTGTTGCTAAGGAATTTACTCAAAAGAATGGTGTTGATTATAAAAAATATTTTCACTTATTTCTAAGAAAGATTCATTGCGTATCATTACGCCACTTGTGACTCATTATGATTTAGAACTACATTAAATGGATGTAAAATTATCTTTTTGAATGGTGATCTTGATGAAAAAATTTATATGGATCAACCTGAAAATTTTCTAAATGAAGAAAAAGGTCGACTCCTATGTAAATTTAAAAAATCAATATATGGATTGAAACAAGCCTTACAACAATATAATTTTAAATTTAATAATACCATTCTTCCGTTTGATTTTGAAGAAAATGTTGTTGATGTATATATATACTGAAAAATCGGTGGAAGTAAGTTCATCTTTCTAGTCTTATATGTTGATGATATTTTGCTTGTAACAAATAATTTAAAAATGTTACATAAGACTAAAGAATATCTTTCTAAGAATTTTAAAATGAAAGATCTGGGGGAGGCATCTTATGAGATAGGAGTTGAAATTTTTCGTGATACATCACAAAAATTGTTAGGATTATCTCAGAAGACCTATATAAATAAGGTTCTAAATAAATTTAATATAAAAAAGTGTTTTGCAGGAATTGCATCAATTCAAAAAGGTATAAATTTAGTCTTATGCAATGCCTTAAGAATTATATAGAACGGAAGCAAATGGAAGCAATTTCATATAGTTCTGTAGTGGGTAGTCTTATGTATGTGCAGATCTGCACGAGATCGGACATTACTTTTGCAGTAGAAATGCTAGAAAAGTATCACAGTAATCTTAGAATGGATCATTAGAAAACTACAAAGAAGGTTTTAAGGTATCTTCAAGGTACAAAAAATTATATGCTCATATATAAAAAGTCTAATCAATTAGAAGTGATTCAGATTTTAGTGTGTTGATACAAGAAAGTCTACATTTAACTACTTATTCTTATTTTGAGAAGCTACCATATCATGAAAATCTCTAAGTAAAGTGTTGTAACATATACTATAGAGACAAAATTTGTAGCATGTTTTGAAGCTACAAATCAAGCTTTATGGTTGCGAAATTTTATTTCAGGATTTGGTATTGTTGACTCAATTGTTAGGCCATTGAAAATTTATTGTGATAATTCTGTAACAATATTTTTCTCCAAAAATGATAGATACTCTAAAAGTACCAAGCATATGAAAATAAAGTACTTTGACGTTAAGAAAAAAGTTTGAAAACAAAGAGTGTCCATAGAACATGTTAGAACAGAATTTGTGATTGCTGATCCATTGACTAAAGGATTGCAACCAAAGCCATTTAAAAAATATGTACATAGAACAGGTCTTATTTATTCTTTTGAATGATGTTAACATTTCGAGCTCATTATGTTTGTTTGTTTATTTTCTGAACATTGATAGTTTTTTGTTTCTAATTAAAGTAATATTATTTTATAAGTTATAACACAGTGATCTAAAAATTTAATGGCACCGATATAAAATTTTGTGCTATTTATATAATTTGTATAATAAAATGCTAGTGGTTGTAGTATATAGAAGAAAATGTGTTTCATATTTAATGCATAACTACAGTAACTCACAAAATATTTTACCATATTAAAATAATTATATAAGGTATGAAAATGTGATTAGACTTAAGCCAAGTGAAAGAATGTTAAAAATTTATTGTAATTTAAACTTCTATCATGATCTAATTGTAATTATTTATAAATTATTAATGACTTAATCTCATTCGTTAATACTAATGTTTGATAGACGTTTTAGATAAAAAAGTAATGATACATATAAAGATGATCCTCCTTCTATCTATAATATACGATATTTTTATATTTTTTATTTTACTGAAAATACAAAAAAAAATTGCTATCTTGATAAATGTTTGAATGAAAAAAAAGAGAAAAAAATTAATCTTAAAATTAAAGAAAAAGAGAAAAATTAATCTTAAAGTTCAATTTTATCATAGCGAAAATTTATTATGACAACCAATCTAAATATAAAAATAATAATTTTTAAAATTTTAATTAGTGCTTTCGTTTTAATTAAGTTTACCTTTATTACAGTCCTGCTAAAGAGATAATAATTTTCGAGTTCACCAAGGATCGAACTCTTGACCTTTCGAATCTAGAACTCTAATACCATGTCATGATACCACTCATCCCAAAAATTTCAGCTAATAGAAAAAAATAACACTAATAATTATATCTCTAATACTCCCTAAATCTTCATTGTATATATAAATATTCCATTAACTTCTCATTCTTTTACATATGTTTAATGTATATATCATAAATGCATACACGAACATCACATTATATTGTGGGGGTGTGCGTGGGTGTTTTTTTTATATTTAATTTTATATATTATATCTTTGTTTTTTATTTATGTTCCTTGTTTATTTTATCTTCTTAGTTTAAAATTATTATTAAAACATTAGTCATATTAAAAAAATAATAAATACTATATTATTAGAATATAATTTTTTTCACAGATATATAGCTACCTTGGTTTAATACTCAAATCATAATGATTATATTTTTCTAGCTCGTTATACCTCAATTATTGAATAGAGAATTAGAAAACAAAGTAACTAAGTAGAGGCTGGATTCAGTTAACAACTTAACAAGTTAACATGACTTTATTAATTACGTATTGCAGCAGCTATAATTAATTGATAAAAAATTTTGAATAATAATAAAAAATAGTTAAAAAATTATTTTATTTTATATTATTTAATTTTTTTATTTTATTTTATATTTTGTAA
>NC_029777.3:87005371-87008768 GCF_000817695.3 Arachis duranensis
TCAATAGACAAAAAAAATTAAATAATAAATTTTTTAGTTACTATTTTCATGTGAAATAGTTTAATTTTTTATAAATAATTAATTTTAATATTCGATATCTACATCTTAAAAGAGTTTAATGTGTATTTGATTAAGTGTTAAGTTTGTTGCACAAATAAAAATAATTAATTTTCATGTTTGTTATTTAAAAATAAGGGTAAAAAACAGAAATAAGTCAATGGAAAAAATAATTTACGTGAATCAACCAAAACAAAAATTGTTTCATGAATCTACCAATGCATGTTTATATGTAGTTCGAACCAGCTTGGTTCGAACTCCATTTTTACATAATTCGAACCAGCTTGGTTCGAATTACACACAAACATACGCACACACTAATTCGAACCAGTTTGGTTCGAATTACACACAGTAATTCATGGTATAATTCGAATTATGTTGTTAAAAAATTAATAATTTATTAAAAAAAGTTTATTAAAAAATTTATTAAAATAATTAATAATTTAAAAATTAAAAAATATATTTTTTATTTCATACGTTAAAAAAAGCTAACAAAATATTTAATTACGAGACTTCTTTAAAATATTAATGAGCTATCAATTCGAATTCCATACAATACTTTTCTGTCCATTTTTAATAGCTCACGAACATTTCTTAATAAATTTTTTTAATAATTTTTTTTAAATTATACTACAAAAAATATTTTATGCTATGCAAAACAATTTAAAAAAATGGCTTAAAAAATATTAGGACTACTATACAAATTTGTAATGTTCTAATAACTTAGGTAAATACATCCATGTACTTAAATTTTAAATAAAATACCCTACATAGTCAATAATAATTTAGAAATGAAAGAAAATATTTTATTCCATACAAAACAATTAAAAAATATATTTTATTCTAATACAAAATTTTTTTAAAAAATAGCTTAAAAGATGTTATGAGTACTATAAAAAATTGTAATATTCTAGTGATTTAGGTAAATACATGATAAAAATATTTTTTCTTTAAGATCTAAATTATTATTGACTATGTAGAGTATTTCTTTAATGTCCTAAGTCATTAGGACATTACAAATCTTTATAGTACTCCTAATATTTTTTAAGCCATTTTTGTATGGAATTCGAATTGATATCTCATTAATATTTAAAAAAAGTCTCGTAATTAAATATTTTGTTAGCTTTTTTTTAACGTATGAAATAAAATATATTTTTTTAATTTTTAAATTATAATTTTTTTAATAACATTTTTTTAATAAATTATTAATTTTTTAACAGCATAATTCGAATTATATCATGTAATTCGAACCAAGCTGGTTCGAATTAGTGTGTGCATGTGTTTGTGTATAATTCGAACCAAGCTGGTTCGAATTATGCAAAAATAGAGTTAGAACCAAGCTGGTTCGAACTACATATAAACGTGCATTGATGAATTCATGAAGTAGTTTTCGTTTTGGCTGATTCACGTAAATTATTTTCTCCCTTGACTTATTTCTGTTTTTTGCCCAAATAAAAAATTTTAAACATTAAAGATAAAATTTAACCTAAATATTGCGAATTGGATAAGTACTTTATCCTTTTTTCTATTCCCAATAATTTGAATTGAATGTTGTAACTTTAAACCAATAATGAAAGTATTCAACAGTTTTCTTTGTATGTTAAGTTGAAAATGACTCTCTTTGTCTATTTTTGAATGTCACCTTTACAACTTTTTAGTTCCATTGAACATAAATCATAAATGATGATTAGATACTTTCATTGTCAAACAAACTAATAAATAGGGGCCATCTAGTGTACAGATGTGCCTGTACAGATTTTTGTCCTTCTATGGCTAAAAAAGCATGTCATTAAAAGTGTTGCTTAAAGAGAAAGTGTTACCCTTAATCGTTAGTTTGGCTCTGATACCAATTTTAAAAATGTAATTTCTTTTTCAAAATTATTAACTCTTCATATTTTGCTTCGAATAAGTTTATAATTTGTATAAATTTGGTTGGTGGTACTTTATAATTTGTAATTTCATAATCAAAAGTATTGAGCATTACTAATTCTGATTTCATTTTTATAGTTTTTCAATCTTGTTTTAGTTTATAATATTGATTATTGTATATAAAATATAATTTTTCAAATCCTCCAAAACTTCTTTTATTTCTACACTTTCTGTTGTTTCTAAATATCTTTTTAATTTTTCAACTTCATTCTCCATTTTTTCTTTCAACAGCTTTAATTCTTTTAAGTCATAATATGGTGTTCCAGACATTTATAAATTTTTTAAGTTTAGCTCCAACTTGTTTATATTTGTTCTTACATATAATAATAATAATATATTTTAATATGAATAATATTAAGAGATTAATTTTTAATTATATTTAATTATAAATATAACGTATATCTTATAATTTTATTATTTTATTAATTTTATTTTTTGTAAAATAAAAAATGTAAAAAGAGACTCGGATGAGAGAGAAAAGAGAGAAAGATAAAGAAGAAGGAGAGAGAGTATGTTAATTTTGATGAATAAAAATTTTTTATTTTAATTATAATAAAAAAATATCTTGTAATATATTTTGATTTATCAAATTAGTATTACAAAATATAAATTCTAAGTTATATATAGAATGAGAAGGGTAGAAAAAAAATAGAGAAGGGGAGAAAAGTAGATATATAAGAGGATAGAGAAAAAGAGTTTATTAATTTTAAAAAAAAATATTTCATCTTAATTTTAACGAGAGAATATCATGTAATATATTTTGATCGTTAAATTAGTAATATAATATAATATAGCTATAATTTTAATATTTTATTTTTAATCTTAATTATAATTAGAGAATATTATGTTATATATTTTGATTGTTAAATTTATAATTAGTCATTAGTAATTATATATAAAAGAGATAAAATAGTTTTATAATATTCTAGTGATTTAGGTAAATACATGATAAAAATATTTTTTCTTTAATTTCTAAATTATTAGTGACTATGTAGAATATTTCTTTAATGTCCTAAGTCATTAGGACATTACAAATTTTTATAGTACGTCTAACATTTTTTAAGCCATTTTTAAATTATTTGCCTAGAATAAAATATTTTTTTGTGGTATAATTTAAATAAATTATTAAAAAAATATTCATGAGCTATCAAGAATGGGCAGAAGAGTATTGTATAGAATTCGAATTGTTCACCATATAATTTGAATCAGACTGATTCGAACTTCCCCATGCGTAATTCGAATCATGTAATATCTCACCATATAATTTAAATAATTTTATTAAAAAATTATCATGTAATGTCCGATTTTTCATATAATTAACTTTTCACTAAATTAATAAGATAGATTTATACTGTCGATTATAATAATTCATTTTATCTATAACTTAGTTAGACAGCTTTTTCATATATTA
>NC_029777.3:87031657-87046395 GCF_000817695.3 Arachis duranensis
AAAAAAAACACCATTATCAAGGCTGCTAAGAAGAACTACAAAAAAATTGAGGAAAAGAACAAGAATTTAGTTAAAAAATAAGAGTATATGTTACTTCTGATTGCATCAGTTGAAAAAATTCTAAATAAATTATGTTAACTATAAATGATATAAATAAGTTATTTTGGTGCTAGTACTTTTGTAATGAGACTTTTTTTTTGTGGTAGCTATCTATTGTTATAGAATGTTTCTATATATAAATTAACATCTATAACAATCCTATATATTTATATTTTGGAATATTGAATTTTCTTTATTTTTGTAAGAATGGATTTTGTTATGACAAATTTTTTTTATAGAATGTTTCAACCATTTTTATCATTCAAAGAAATTTCTACTGATTAAAGACTATAATTATCAACAACAAATAAGGGTATGTTTACAAATTTTTAATGTATATATCACTTTAAATTTCTGGTAAATTTGTGTACCAATTCTTATTGATTGGTTAGGCCGCTCGAAATGAACATCACATCTATATAATCAAGTATAAACTAATAAATCATAAACAGGAGATTATAATCATTAACACCAAAAATTTTATATGAGCTATAACTTGTATCTATGTTGTACGATTATTAAGAATTGTTAGTATTAATTTTTTTTCTTACTACTCTTTGAAGTACTCTTTGTTTCTGTAATTCTAAATTAATGCTATTGAAGGAGAAAAAATTGGAAAAAGAAAATCAAATGGAACTTGGACAACGGATATGTTTATGCATTCAATGAATTGGTTATTCCATCGATCCAGAAGTTTGGACCTGATATGATTGTTTTGACAATTGGACTAGACTCCAGTGCAGTAAGTTCTATTTTTCATTTTCTTTAGGTTCATGATTTATACTCTTGCCATAGTTAGCATTTTTACCTATTTTTAACCCCTCAACCAAATATACCCTTAAAAATTATCTGTTTCATTTCAATCACAAAAAAGATTGTTCTCATCAATTACAGCAGAAGTAAAGTCAGTTTTCTTTCACAATTGAATCCTTTAAATAAGATATTAAAAAAATACTTCTTGTGTAAAATTTCCTTCTACAGACTTCAATTGAATGGAACATGACAATGTTAACAGTAGTCAAATCACATTATCTTTACTTTTTTCCTCGTTATCTAACAATAAAGAATCTTTACTTACTTTATGTGCCTCAGTTTGATCCAAATGGAAGGCAATGCTTAACAACGGAGGGTTATAGAAAAATTGGGAAGATTGTTTATGATCTTGCAAAACAGCACAGTGATGGACGCCTTGTAATTGTTCAAGAAGGTGGATACCATGTTACATATTCAGCATACTGTTTACATGCATTTTTGGAGAGTGTTCTCAGCCTAACATCATTGCCTCCATTGCCAGAACCTATTGTTTATTACCCTGAGGATGAACCATAAACACTAATAATCAGAAAATAAACACCAATCTGCCATTAACCTATGTATGTTACACAGCCAAGAATCAACAATTCAACATCATTAATCAGATTCATAAACAGATATAACATAAACATCAATAATATTATTTTTTTAAGTGTATTTAATTCTTTTTTTTTGTATTTTTTATATAATAACTTTTTACTGTACTCTATTTTAGTATATTATAATTTTTTATTATGTTATAACAAAAATGAATATTTATTTATGAAATTAAAAATCACATAAAAATAGACAACTTTTTAAATATTTTTTATAGTAAAATATAATATTTATTTATTAAATTAAAAAATATTTAAAATAACATATTTTGGTACTCTCTTTAAGTACTCTTAATTTTATTTTTATTATAATTTTAGATTCTAATTTTTTACAACTTATATTTTTATTATTATTTATAATTAATTTTTTATTTAATTTATCATTTCTAATTGGAATAATAATACATATTATAAAAAATGAAAATAGTAAATAATGCACAAAAATTAGAATAATTGTTTTAATATTCTCAGTATTTATTTAGAAAAAATTATGGAAAAACCAATAATAACTAGCAACAAACCTAAACGTACGTTGAGTAAAGTAAACGCAGAAGTTATAATTTCTTACTTCTAGTGAACGAGCTTTTGGGATAATGTTGAAACGCACTTTTATCCTCTTCAACGTATTTTACAAACACACCCTAAGTCATCCCAGCAGAGTTTGAGACTATATATTACTCCGTCTCCAAACAACAAAATAAGAGTGCCTAAACAAATCATATAGAATATAGATTAATAAATTTTTTTCTTATATTTTGTTGATTTTTTTCCTATTCTTATATTCTTGCACAAACACCAGAATTGAAGATTGCTATATAGTTTCTGGAGATGACTGTGTAGCAGTGAAGAGTGGCTGTGATGAATATGGCATAAAGTTTGGTATGCCAACAAAACAACCATAAACACTAATAATCAGAAAACAAACATCAATCTGCCATTAACCTATGTATGTTACACAGCCAAGAATCAGCAATTCAACATCATTAATCAGATTCATAAACAGATATAACATAAACATCATCAATCTGCCATTAACAACATAACATAAACAGATTTATAATCAACAATTCAACATCATTAATCAGTTACTCACTCGCTTAATTAAATTAAAATCCACTTGAATAACAAAAAACACAGAGATAACGGGTTTCACACTTTCACTTCACCAACGCAGAGAAGTGAGGAGATACCAACCTGTTCGAGCACAGCGAAGCAGACTTTGGCGAAGGGAAGGAAGCAGTGACGGAGAGGAAGCACCGACAGAGCAAGGAGTTGCGATGAAGAAGACGACCTGCGAGGCTGCGAGCCAAAACGCGACGTGGAGGGAGGTCGTCGGAGCCGCACCGTGTCCGGCGAGATGAAGACGACGAGACGGCCGGCGGTGTTGGAGCCTGGAGGGGTTGTTGACTTGCTGCCTCACTGGGGAATCGGTGCCGTTGAGGGGATTAGGGTTAGGGGGAATTGGTGCCGTTGAAGGGATTGGGATTAGGGAAGAAGAGGAAAACCAATTTTTTCTTTTTCTTTTTTTTTTAATTTATTTAAAGTTTACCATGTATGGTGATTTGATTTAACCAGAGTTAAAACGTATGTAGAGTGTATTAAGTTGTGTATATATTAAGTATATAATACATGTATTAAATTCAATTTTTTTAATTTTTAAAAATTAAAAAATCCTTTGCTGACTGGAATTAATGAATACATTTGTCAACACTTAATTGGAACATGTAGGAAGGGTATGTAATACCCTCAAACTAGTTGGGTATGGAAGAAATCACCATTAATAATATATATACAATAGACAGAGAATAAATTTTAAGGTCGTTCTTTCAACTACGTGTACGGAAAAAAATTACCATAAAACTTGTATATTTCAATATAATTTCAATTTCGTTTTCAAGCAAATGGTCATCGTAATTAGAATATCTAATATATGATAGATAGACAATAGATTTCAATTTTCAAGGTATCTCTTTCAACTACGTGTACGGGAAAAAATTACCATAAAAATTGTATCTCAATGTAATTTTCAATTTCGTTTTCAAGCAAATCGTTGTCGTATCTAATATATATAGTTCTCCAAACAGAGGAAGAAATTAAAAGGAAAAACAAAATAAATAACACCCGTGATAATAACAATATTACTATATAAATTATATAGGACCACATCCCCCATCCGGAAACTGGTACAGAAATGTACAGATCAATATCATGCATTTATTCAGGGCAGCATTATTGATGAAGATAAATAGTCCATCTTATCAAAAATAAAATAAAATATATGAATAAGAAGAAAAAAAATATTGATGGAAGCAAAAGAGGTACCCACTCCATTAATGGTTGTTGGTTTATATGAAATCTTTGTGGTACGGTATGTATACGTGCACTGGTTTACATATATATGGCCAATAATGTTTCATTTTCGATATTGCATTCAAAATGATTTTTTAAAAAACAAAAATTGTAGCAACATCTCTGCGATATAAAATAATTAAAAGTATTATTGTCATATAAAAGAATTAATGAAAACTTTGTGTTAATCAGACCTGTTTAATTATTATTTTTATTATGATGCAGAGCTCCATATATAATTATATATTCATGAAATATATATATGTTTTCTCAATTTTTAGCAAATCAAAAATGATTTGATATCTAGTAGTTTGGGAGTGAAATCTGCACTTTCACAATTTTTGCAATCATCTAACACTTTAACTTCGTACGAGCGTAATAAAGAGACAAACACAATTTTTCGACAAGAGAATATCTTGTCTCTATATCGATTAACATCCTACTAAGATAATAAATGGCGTGTTCATGTCCTTGCTCATCATCCTAAGCCAACATGCATCCAATAGTATTTATAGAGGTTGCAATATACAACTTTAAAGACTCATGAGAACGAACAGTTGCCATCTCTAGTGCTTTGGACAAATAAATTTGGACCAATTCAAACACTTTTTGATGTTCTTCTGTCTATTCATATTGTCATTCATCATTAAGTTTAACTAAAGATGCAAATATTCGAGTTCGACCAGAAAGATTCATATAAACCATCAAAGGTAATTAACTTTTCCAAGAAAAGACGGCACTTCCTGTTTCGATTTAGGAGGAGGCAAGTTCAAGATTGCATTAACTTTATTTTTATCAATAGCAATCCCTTTTTTTATGAACAATAAATCCTAAGAAATTTCCCACAGACACACCAAATGCGCATTTCAAAGGGTTCATCTTTAACCCTTTTCTTCACATCGTATGAAATGTCTGCCTTAAACGATTGAGATGTTGGTTCACCAAATCCGATTTAACCATCACATCATCAATATAGACTTCCATAAATTTTTTAATAAATTTATGAAAAATAGTATTCATGGCATGTTGATATGTTGCACCAGTATTTTTCAAATCAAATGGCATCACTACCCACTCATATGTCCCTAGTGCCCCAGGGCATCGAAAGGCAGTTTTGGACACATCATCTTCTGCGATGAAAATTTGGTTATATCCTGAATAACTATCCATAAAACTTAAAATCTCATTACCTGCTGCAAAATCGATTAACATATCTAATATGGGCATAAAGTATTCATCCTTCAAAGTAGCATTGTTTAGGTCCCTAAAATCAATATATACTCACAACTTTTCATTCTTTTTCATTACTGGAACAATGTTCGATACCCATTCCACATAACGAGCAATTCGAAGAATTTTGCTTTAATCAATCGTTTAGTTTCCTCCTTAATCTTCTAATTGATGTCAGGAGCAAAACGTCGATGTGTTTGCTTTACTGGTCGAGCAAACAGTTTCAATGCTAATCGATGTTCTACAAAGGAACGATCAAGATCAGGAATCTCACGATAATTCCAAGCAAAACAATCTTTATATTCAAGTAAAAGACTTAACAACTTTGTTCGAAATGGTTCATCAAGATTCTTACAAACGTAAGTAAGTCGAACATCTTCATCAGATCCTAAATTAATTTCTTCAAGAGGATCTTGCGATTCGAAACTTTTTGTAATGTTATCATCTTTTACTGAATATTTCTCAATACCCAAAGGCTCCAAATCATAGATGCAATCAAAGGATAAATCAGCAGGATCATTTAAAATGAAAAACTTTATTATCCACCAGGTCAACAATTGAATCATTTTCAGTACAATGGATTTTTGACTATATTAATAGCAACCTGATTGATAACACTATTAGAAATAGAAAAATAATACGAATTTAAATCATGACTAAATTTGATTGAAGGAATCGAATCTGTCTCACTAACTGAAAAACTGAATTGAAATTCTTATATGATTCGACTTCATCAGTAGAATCACCTTTATTTTCAACAGAATAAAAGCTACTTATATAATTATTTAGAGTTACCAGGTAACTCGAGATATCTTGTTCATTAGAATGGAGAGATGTCTTTGAGCCACCCCTTATGCAGATTAACAATCCCAACCAGTTGGAGGAGCATCAAGTTGTGGATGACAAAGCTTCATGTTCAGAGCCCCTCAAGTCAAGAAACAATCTTCACAATTGAAGGAGTTGAGAACCCTATTGACATTTAAAGGCTTTAGTTTATCATTATATACCTTGAAATCAACATGCAGCTATTCAACATATAAACTCAAATCAGTCTTGATCACTTCAGGTTTCCCTTCGTCTGTCCACAAAAGGACACTTTGATGCACGATCGATGCTACAACTCCAACACCATGGATTCAATCACGTCCCAATAATGCATTATAACTTACCTTCGATGATACAACCACGAAGACAGTATTTTGATCAAAAGATCCAACTTGCACACCAAGAGGCAATAACCCCTTTGCAAGAGTAGATACTCCACTATAGTCAGTTACAGAAATGTTAGTAGGGATCAGATCATCAGGATGTTTCCCTACTTTTATTAACATTATCTCTTGGAAATGAACTTATTGCCGCTCCCCTATAAATTAAAACCTTATTCCCCTTGATTCCACTCGTAGAAGCTGTAATATGCAATAGACGAAGATGAGACTTTTGTTTTTCAGTAGGCCTCTAGAAATAACCTGGTTCATCCTCGTATCAAATGAATGAAAAAACCTCCTCATCTTCTATATCATAGTCTTCACATAGATTCCCTTCATATTCTCCCAGATACTCAGTTGGGATTATCGAAATGGTTCTCACCATCTCATCATTGCCCTCTTCAAAATACTCCTCATCTAAATAAGCATCTTTATCTTTATTAACCTTTGGGGTTATCATCACAGCCTTGCCCTTATCAAGTTTGGCAAGAGATGGAATCTCTTTCGAGTATGTTTCTCCATCAACTGGGAATACTCCTCAGGAATGAATAGAAGGAGTCGCCCCCTTGGCTCTATCACCCTGAGACACCCTTGGTACCTGACGTCCACCTCTTCCTCTATGGTTTCCTCTGGCTCGAACTCGAAAATAAAGATAACGACCTCGAGGGGGACCTCGATGGCCTATTATGGATTACGCCTGTATTGAGCATCTCTATTACGAAATTCTTGGCTATTTCATATCCATTGGATACTTAATTACTGTGAACGGATCAAAGGTGCAGAAAGATTTCTTTGAGAGACACCAGAGCTCTGTCCCTCTACTCTTTGAGTTAGTTGTCTCTGTCGAACCTGCTCTTCTTTATGGGCCAACTCTTTCTTCATTCTTTCTTTCTCGAAAATTGCTACAGCTTCAGCATTAAAGACTGCATTACATTGAGAACACATAGATACATCCTAATCTTTCAGTTTTTGTTGAATTAAAAACTCCAACAACCCATTACCAACTCCGGGATAAATTGCTCGAACATTAGACTTGAAGTCCCCCAGATTAGTATTAAAGTCATAAGATAAACCAACCATATTGACACCAAAATATGGTTCAGCAAACCTAGCTTCGGCATCGAAGAGATCAGAATTAACCTTCATTTTTTTCTTTCCATCATCAAATTTCAACCTCCCTTCCATGATTGCTTTTTGTATCAAGTCCCTGAAATGGACAAAATTATCAGTCGAATGGGTAGTTGCTTGATGAAACTTACAATAAGGTTTTCCCTTTAAATCTTTTTATTGAAAGCAAAGTCCTGCCTTCTGGCAAGACTATCTGTTTATCTTTAAGCAACACATTAAATATTTGATCTGATTTTGAAATATCAAAACTATATTTTTTTCTACCCTTATGTTTCGAATCATTTGATTTACCAACATTCAAAATTTTCTTAAGTAAAGAACAAACATAGGACGGCCCTTTCTTTAATTCAACCAAATTGACCTCTGTTTCAAAATCATATTCCTCACCTAAGGATTCCATTGCGACATATGACACTTTCTCCTTTTGAGAAAAAGATTTAGTTTTCAATTTTCTCTCATTTTCATACTTCTCTTTTACTTTTCGCATAATTTCAACCTGGTGTACCCTTTCGGCTAAATGGGCCAAATTTGGTTTATGAACATTAAGCAACTTTTGGTGCATTTAAAAACATAACCCCATAATCTCTATCTTTACCACCTCACTCTTTGGGAAAAGATACATAACATCGACACCTGGTATTATTGAAATGGATCACATAATCGTCGGTTGTTTCTCCATCATCACGTTTCAAAGCCACTAGGTCGGTAACTGTTACGTTCAACTCTCCTCTATAAAATTGTGAGTGGAAAGCACTCTCCAACTGTGCCCAAGTTACCATCGAATTAGGCCTAAGATTTGAAAACTAAGTAAATGAATTCTTCGTCAACGAAGAAGGAAAAAGCTTCTTTTTCAAATTATCATCATTGGTCAAGTTTCCCATTTATCGAGCGATATGCTCAGTAGTCGATTCGCCAACTTCTCGAGTAAATTTTGTAATTATTTTAGGATTTTTTACCCCTCGAGACACCTCTACCATTTGAACAACAGCAGAAAAAGTAGAGACAAATAAGGTCGATTCATAAAATCCATATTGAATCCCACCCTATGGAGTACATCCTCAATAATTCTTGTGACTTGATAATGCTCACCATGTCGATTAGCTCGCAATCGAGCCAACACGTCATCAGCATTTTGGCCACGGCGAATCATTCGAGGATTTTCTCCGCCTAGGAGGGCATCATCATTTTCATTTTTAATTAAATTTTCAATGTCCTCATAGTTTTCTTCCATATTCTGCCTGTTACCCATATCATAATCAACAATTCAAGCGATCTGCCCTACTTGTCTGGCAAGACGCTCAAACTTTGTCTCCTGATCTGCCATCATTAGGGGTGTTCACATCCGCACCGATCCAAAAAAAAAATCGCAAAACCGCACCGATCCAAACCGAAAACCATTTTAAACCGCGCAATTTTGGATTTTTTTGGATTTTGGATCGGTTTTGTTGCGGTTTGGTTCGGTTTTTGGTTTCACTCTGCACAACCGAACCGAACCGAACCGCATATAATAATAATAATAATAATAATAATGATACCCATAGTCCCATTCCCATACGGCCTAGTGGCATATGCATACAGCGGCAGCCCATAGCCCCATACTCCCTTAGGCCTTAGTTCCTTAGTCCATTTTTCCATACGGCCTAGTGGCATATGCATACAGCGGCAGCCCATAGCCCCATACTCCCTTAGGCCTTAGTTCCTTAGTCCATTTTTTTTAATTTTCCCTCACCAAGCCCAAACCCAATCACCCACAGCACTGCATTGCACACACTCACTACTCACTAGTCATTCAGTCATTCACTCATTTTCCATTTTTCCCTTTCCCATAAAGAAACACAAACCCTAAGAAACACGAGCCCTGTACCTCACCGTCACAGTCTCACGTTACATACACCTCCGCTCAGACCTCACTCACTCTCACCATCATATGCCAAGTTGTCGACGCCATCCGCCGCTCCTCTTCGACGTCATTTCCACTTCCTCTTTTTGGTGAATTTTTATTTTTATTTTTTTATATGATGATTAACATTATTTGTATCTTTGATGTTCAAACCATTGTTGTAATAATAATATCTACGAACCACCACCAACTCTGTTTTCTTGATGACATTTTTATTAAAAATAAAAAGAAATAGTTTTTTTCTCTATTTCTGATTTTCTATTAATGTATTGAATTTTAAGTCAATCTGTTCTTTTTACTTTGACAATTTATTATGTTAAAATTTTTATTTTTGATAATCTATTATTATTATCTTTGAGAATCTGTTATATTAAATTTTTTGTTGTACTTTTGTAGATTTCATATTTGTTTAATTGATTTTAATTTTTAATCTGAAGGTCAACAATGTCAACTTCATATCCTGAGGTAATATTCTTATTTTGGAATATTTATGTTAGTAACAATTCAATATGTTGATTATTTAAAAAAATATTAAAATAACATAAACTGATTTTGGTTATCACAGGATGTTCAAAGCAGTGACCCAGGATTTACTAGTGTTACTCCGTCCACTTTTGAATCAGTTCGATCTTCAGGATAGTCGGAGTTGATGCTGCTGCCACAGCCGCAGTCCCAGCCACAAACACAGACACAGACGCAGCCACCATCACTGCCGCCGCTACCGCCACGCAGTGATCAGAACAATGAAGGAACTAAATCTAAGAGGAGGAGGGGAAAAACAAATGTTGCTGATGAGTCAACTAATCCTGGCCAGTCTGAGGAACTAGGTACATGTAATACTAAAAAACCTGTTAGACCTAGATCTTGGACTTAGGAACATTTTAAAAAAGATGAAAGTGGTCCTAAACCTAGGACTATATGTAAGTGGTGTGGAGCATCTTATGCTGCTGATTCACATAAAAATGGTACTAGAAATCTTAAAAGTCACTTGTTGAGTCAGTGTAGAAAATTTTCAAAAGATTCACTTGATCCCACACAAAAAACACTTGTTATGCAGCAACTTAAAAAAGAAGAAGGAAATGGGATGGGTAATTGTTTGACTGCTGTATCTTTTGATCCTGATGTATGTAGACAAGCTCTTGCTAGAATGATAATTGTAGATGAGTTGCCTTTTAGAATTATCGAAGGAGAGGGGTTTCGTTATTTCATGAGTGTTTTGCAGCCAAAACTCCATATTCCGGGTAGAATATCAGTTGCTAGGGATTGTTGGAACTTGTTCATGAATGAAAAACATAAGTTGAAGAGTGTCTTTATAAATTCAAATTAAAGTGTGTGTTTGACCACTGATTGTTAGACTTCTGTACAAAATCTAAACTATCTTTGCCTCACTGCACATTTTATTGATCAAGATTGGAAGTTGCAAAAGAGAATTCTTAACTTTTGTCTTATCAAGAATCATAAAGGTGAAACAATTGGTAGAAAGATAGAAAAATATCTTTTAAATTGGGGAATAAGTAGGGTCTTTAGCATCACAGTTGATAATGCTAGTTCAAATGATGTTGCCATTTGTTACTTGAAAGGTATAATGGAGGATTAGAATTCACATCCTTTAAAAGGTGAACATTTGCATGTTAGGTGTTGTGCTCATATCTTGAACTTGGTGGTGAATGATGGTTTGAAGGATATGCATTCTTCAATTAGTAAAATTAGGAATGCTATTAGATATGTTCGTGCTTCTCCTAGTCGCATGGATAGGTTCAAAAGTTGTATTAAAGAGGCTAGGATCCAAGACTGCTCTTGTGTGTAATTAGATGTCCCCACTAGGTGGAATTTCACTTACATAATGCTTGATAGTGCTTTAAAATTTCAAAAAGCCTTTAAGAGATTAAGTGAGAGGGATGCTGAGTTTGTAATGATGCAAAGGAGAGTTCCAAAGACTGAAGATTGGGATAATGCAAGATGCTTTGTGAGGTTTTTGAAGATTTTTTCTGATGTAACAAAAAAAATCTCGGGTTCCACATTTGTGACCTCTTCTTCATATTTTCATCACTTTTGTTCAATTCTTAGTTCTTTAAAGACTTGGGCTGATAGTAATGACATATTACTTAAGGGTATGGCTACAAAAATGAAGGCTAAGCATGATAAATATTGAGGTAACTTGAGGAACATGAATATGATAATTTTTGTTGATGTGGTACTAGACCCTAAATATAAGATTAAGTTTGTTGAGTGGAGTTTTCAAAGGTTGTTTGAGAAGGAGGATGCTGATTTCTTATGTGGTAAGGTGAAGGAAGTATTCAATGGCTTATTCAACAGCTATAGGGTTGCTCTCAATAGTGATCAAGCACACCAATCTGCACAACAGTCAAGATGTGTATATGAATGATAGTGCCTTTGATGATGTTCGCTTTGCAGCAGCATTTGAAAATGATGTACAAGCAAGTGAGAGTGTCAACACAAATGAAGTGGATTTATATCTCATGGAGTCCTTGGAGAAACCAGTTGATCCAAGTAGTTTTGATATTTTAAATTGGTGGAAAGTGAGCTCTAACAATTACAAATATCCTGTTCCAAGTCAAATTACAAGAGATATTCTAGCTATGCCGGTGTCAACGGTTGCTTCTGAATCCGCCTTTAGCACTGGAGGTAGAGTGCTTAGTCAATATAGAAGCTCTCTTACCCCAAAAACTGTTGAAGCTTTGATTTGTGCACAAAATTGGTTTCGAGCCAATTCATTGCCAATTGACCTTGAGGAGTCTTTTGAAAAATTTGAAAAACTTGAGAAAGGTAATGTTCTTTATTATTATGTTTTATTCTATCTACATATATTGATTAACTTTACTACTTGATAATATGTTTAAGTTATTAATATTTATTTTATTATATTTTATTGTAGAACTTGAGCCAATTCCTCAACTAATAGATGAAGAAGACTCTGGTGATGAATTTGATTAGTGATCGGTGCTTCACTTCTTAGCTTGGAGTTTTTTATGTTGTTTTTATTAAGAATTTGTTATGTTATTTAATTTTATGTTGTTAAGACTTGTTTAGTTATTTTTATGTTGAAGAATTATTATTCAAGACTTGCTGTTGGATAATTGGATTGTTGAATATTTGGACAGGTTGCTTTATAATGTTTTATGGAATTTATGTTTTATTATTATGTTAGATTGGACAGGTTATCACCTCTATAAATTAAGTTATTATTTTTTTATTTAAAAAACCACGGATCCAAACCGATCCAAACCGCTTGTAATCGGATCAGATCGGATCAGATCGGATTTCCAAAAAAGATCATCCAATCCAAACCGCACCGCACATAAATTAAACATTCGGATCGGATGAATTTTTCCCTTAAAATCGATCCAAACCACACCGCGAATACCCCTAGCCATCATAGGATTCAAGATTGTAGTCATTTGTTATGTTAACAAGTTAACCAAATCATGATGACTCTCATCGACATGTTGTCGACATGCTGCCATTGAATTGGAAGCATTCGATGTAGAGCCCACATAATAACTCGAAAATATTCGAGACGTGTTGTAATAGTTGAACATTATTCGCCCCAACTGTGCTTCCGAATCAAACTGGAGGAGCAAAACCACCTATTGGTGGTGTATAACCTGAAGGAAGGCCATAAGGAGGCCAACCAATAGTTACAGGGGGTTGAATTTGTCATGTGTTACCACGTGGGCATATATTACGCCCATTATTCCCTATTTGGGAACTAGTAACCACAACACTTTCATTCATCACACTTCTTTTCGTACGTGAAGTCACATCTGCCTAAGATTATGCAACTACAGGCACATTGTCACTTGCAGATGAACCACCATTTACATTTGAACATTTGTCTGCCATGCGTACAATTCATCCACTTTTCAATTGCATACACTATGGCAACACAAAATCATTTCACACACTTAAACTTTAAAACTGTCCTACTAGACGTGCCAATTTGTTTCGTCAATTTTTAGCAAATCGAAAGTGGTTCGATATCGAGTGGTTTGGGAGCAAAATCTACTCCTCTGTGAGTACTAATTTTCTAAAGTAAATCAAAGAACAGAAAATTGACTCGAATGCAGATTCAGAAAGTCTCTGGGATGTGAGTGTGATTGAGTATTTTTTTCTGAAGCAAAGTTCCAACCCTTGTTCCTTTGATCTTTCACCTATTTATAGAAGTTTTTGACTAATCAAATTCAAATATAACTTCTACGTGCGTCAATCCTTGAATAGCAGTTCCCGTTCTTTCTGTATAACATGTGTAACTACTAAAGTAGACTCCAAAGAATTTTTATTCTTCGAGTAAGCATATCGGCCAGCTCTTCGACTAAGTGTGTCGATTGGTTCCTATTTCTCGTTCCTTGACAAATCTTTCTCGATACAAATTTTACTCTTTAAAATACAAATTCATTAAATCTCAAGTAAAGTGTTTCTCAAATCAAATATTTTGATCAACAATATATATATATATATCTCTTAATCTTATTTGTGGATTATTTTTTTACTAAAACTCAATTCTATTTTATACGCGAAGTTATAACATACTAACTCTCAAATTATGGACATCCGACACTTCCTGTGGATCATAAAAAATTACAATATTTAATAATTTAATGAGATATTAGAGTTATAATTTAGTATTTATATATTACTAAATAAAGTTTATTTTTATATAAAAATATTAAAATATTATAATTAAAGATTTTAACTTAATGATTAAAGATTTTTTATATGAATAAAAAGTTCTTAATTTTACATTTTTCCTAACATATTTTTATATGTATATAAATAGGGTGCAGATTGATCGAATAAGATTGAACCTCAACCTATGAATTAATTTACTCTACACTCAATTCTATTTACAACGAATTGAATTACAATTCTACCGGACCAAGTTAGTTCGAATTGTATACCCATCGATAAAATTGCTACTGCCACCCTTAAAGAAAAACATTGTTGGTCTATATTATTATATGTAGTAAAGAATAAATTACCATTTGTATCCATGAAAGATACAAACGCTGACAAATGTATCCATATAAGAATAAAACGAAAATTGTATCCACGGAAGATAGCTTCTGTGTGCCAAAAATACCCTAATAGACTAATTGTGTAACCAACGTCCGAGTACTTTTGGTACACAGAAGTCATCTTTCGTAGTTATAATTGTCGTTTTATTTTTATAAGCATTGTCCATACCAATAACTTTAATTATTTGCCTTGTCTATGTGGTTTTGCTCGGAATGTTTATGTGAGGAAAAATGAAAACTATATTTGTCTGTGTCATAAGTGGGGTTTCTGATGGAAATCACATTCCAAGAATATATAGAATACATTAAAAAAATCACTAAAATAATTATTATGTATTTAATTATTTATATATAAATATATATTAGTTAATTTATTTTAATA
>NC_029777.3:87046469-87047625 GCF_000817695.3 Arachis duranensis
CTTTTTTTTCAAATAATATTAAATTATTAAATATTAAAAAATATATAATTTTATAAATATTTTAATAAAAAATATTATCCAAAATAAACGTAATCATTAAATCAAATTTTTTAAAATTTGATTAAATATAATTATAAAAAAAATTATAATTTTTAAATTCACAGAATATACTTTTACTTTTCCTTAAAAATATCGGTTTTAGTCATTAAATATATTCAAAAACTTTATATTTGATAATATTCTGATATCTACATTCCTCAAGCAATGGAAGCACTGGTGTAAACATAAACTGATAATAAACTACATTATGCATTTGTCGTACATGTCTACATGATGTCCAGCGATGTTGTTAACTTTTTGTGGTTCAAATAGTAACACTTTTGTCGCGATAACATACTTATAAATTAAAAAAAAAAATTTGTAGGTGATATCAAGGAAAAATATTACTGTCGTATAATTACGAATGTGGGTAATTATCACTTATCAATAATGCATTACACTTTTAAAAGTTCAAAAGCTAAGTTTTTTTTTCTTTACTTTTAATATTTAACTAAGGCTCAAAAGACTCAAGTTAAAAGAGTTAACTATTTTTGGTTTCTTTGCATCAGTGTTGATGTGGAGCATTTATGAGATGATTTCAGTCGATTCAAGGTATGAAGAGAGGGGCAGGGGGGACTTTCCCCACTGGTGTTTTGAAAAAAAAGTAATAAGTATATATAAATAAATATATGAGTATATATATAAATAGATTTTTAAAAAATTGTGTCGAACTTTTTGTCTCTAAAAAAATTTTAATATGTTGAGATTTCTAAATTTTATAAAGGTTTAATTACTCTGTTGGTCTTATAGTTTCGCAAAATTTTTAATTAGGTCTCTATATATTTTTTCTTTTAATTGAGTTTTTGCGCCAAATTTTTTTTTAATTGGGTCCCTACATTTTTTTCCTTTTAGTTAGGTCCCTATACTAATTCTTTTTTTTTTAGTTTGGTCCCTATAAAATTAAGCCAATTATTACTAAGAGGGACTTAAATTGAAAAAAAAAATTTAGTGCAGGACCCAATTAAAAAAAAAAAGTATAGGGACCTAATTAAAAATTTCACGAAACTATAGAAACCAACATAATAATTAAACCTTTTATAAATATAAAATATATAGG
>NC_029777.3:87047706-87050818 GCF_000817695.3 Arachis duranensis
TATCACAATTTTAAAAACATATTTATTCAAGTAAAAATAATAAATCTAACTAAAATCTATTTTATTTTTATAAAATTTAAAAGCTTTAATATAATAAATTTTTTAAAATACAAAAATGTCTAAAATAAAATTTTTCAGAGACCTATTTAATTATATATTCTAAATATATTTGTCCGAATTGTCATATTGTCTTTGTTGTCATACGTAAATGACTCTTTTTGAGATTGTTTATGTTATAAAAAAAATTATTTTATTAAACTTGATATGTAACAATATTTATCTTATTAATTTGTCTGTGTCTATTTATCTTACTAAATTTGATTTAGTATCAAAGCTAAAAATAAATAAATAAATCAATTCCATAAAAAAATTATAAAGAGTAATAATGTGTTTTCTAAAATTAATCGATAAGTTAATTATCAAATTAAGACTTAATATTCTAAACGTAAGTAAAAATATTAGTGTATTTTTGTAAATTAGTTGACATAAAAAAATTATTATTTATCTATTTATTAATTAATATTTTTTATTTTAATTCTTAAATATGATCTTATTTATAAATTATTTTAAATATAGCAATTCAATTACATTCATTTTTTTAGATAATTTAACGTCAAGCATCATCGATCTTTTCCTCTATTTTCTCTCCCCATGGCGTGTCCCTCCGTGTCCCCCTCCATGTCTTCTCTCGGCAGCCGATCTCTCTCCACCCAACTTTGATCGTGCGCGACGTTTCTGAAGGATTACCATGTGTTCATAACACGCAGCGGAAGAAAAGAAAGTAATCCTTAAAGATCTATTTTGTGCGTAAACTTTATTCCTATAATATAATATAGTAGTAGATCAGATTTAAATACCTGAGTACGCTAGTAAAAAATCTTTTTCTCTTTCGATGGTACAAAGGCGCTATGCGTATCCACACCGAGACCAACATTTGCTGTCAACCCCTTGACCAATGGATATCTGATCTAAATTGAGAAACCTCTTGCAACTCTTTGCACACCATAAAATTCTTCTCTAAGAATTAGGCTCACATACATTTATGTGTGTAGAGGTAAAGGAATAACAACCCTTGTTATTCTCTCTGTCTTTCTCATGCTTACCTCTACTCTTGGCATACCTATATATAGTATGAGATTTGTTGTTGATTTTAAATTTGAATCTCAATTCAATTTTAAATCATATCTTACTATTTTAATTTGAATCTTTCAAATTTATGAATCATATCATAACTCAATTTGAAACAGAATCAGTTAGGATATCATCCAACTTTATAATTCAAATTTAGAAATAGAATAACTAATTATTTTTAAATCTCATTTAATATTCTCAATTATCATACTATTATTATATTTTTGGTGCTAGCAAAAAATATAATAATATTCCATCTGAATTAATATAATTATTTATTTGATTAAATCAAAATAATAATTAAATAATTCTATAGCAAAGGTTAGAACACTCGTTAGTGTGTGACCCCATAGGTTCAATACTAAGCGGGTAGTAAATTAGTCATACTAAATTTACTAATCAAGGTTGGCGTCTAGCAACACTCCTCAACGACCCGATAGTATGAAGTAATATATTTTTACTAAGAACCTCAGAAGAACAAAGTATAATTCTTCCATCTTTCCAACTCTTGGTTAACCCTTAGGGTATAGTTTAATGTCAAACTCTAACTTGTTACCATTATTATAATGAACTGTGAATGACTTAAGAAACTCATTTCTTCATTCATTCAATCCCCTTGGCCAAGGTTTTATTCATCTCATTCATTATAATCATAGAGCTCAAACTCTTTACCGAGAGTTGACGGATTCCTTATTGACTAATCATTAATTCTACAAGTATTTAAATTATACCCAATGTCCATTCAACTAGCACCCTAAGATATTAGGTGTCCGGAATCAAAGTATAATAAATACATTGTTAATTACTATGACAGTCGCAGGTCAAAGGAAACTCTATTACTATGTTCATCTTGAGAATATCCTATTGACAAATATGCGGTAATTATAACCATTAGGAATTCTCAAAGTGAGTCAGTTCAATGGTCATATCTCTATATGCACCATCTATATATATAATTTAATAAATGAGATCTATTAATCTTCATCCAATGAAGACCATTATATATATATATTGATCTTTCCGGATTATTAATGTCCTTTTTAATAATCCTATGACCAAGAACAATTTTGATTAAATTATAAAAGATTTATCTCTCAATATTATGATCACTATCACAATGATAAATCTCTAAATTTAATCAAGGACTTTATTATATTAACATTTTAATATAATGACAATAACAAATTATTTGACACGTGATTGATTGGATTGTGATCATACTACTTATTCACAACAATCTCTCACTTGCACGAGAGCCAATCATGATAGATTGGATCTTGGCATACTATTATCACAACAGTTTCTATGAAACACATCGCACCGCATTGCCAGCACTTTCAACGGCCTATGTAGTCTCTCCATGGTGCACGCATTCGTGTCTTTCCCCCACGTTTTCTTTGGGTGGCACTGGCCCACCCCATCCAATTCTGATCATGCGCAGCGCTCCATTAAACATGTCGTGCCATGTCGTCAGCCCTTCCACGGCCTTTGATCGCCGCGACGGAAAGTCTATTCTTACAACATGTCTCACTGTGCCGCCGGCCCTGGCACTTGAAGTCCGCATGTCATTTTTTTTTACTAGTTTTAGATGTATTTTTCTTTTAAATTTTAGATATTTCTTTTTCTTATGTTTCATATATTTTTTTTATGAATTTTGGATTTGTTTTAAATAGTTTTAGATATTTTTTCTTAGTTTTTAGATGTTCT
The DNA here is from genome assembly GCF_000817695.3 of Arachis duranensis. NCBI lineage: Eukaryota > Viridiplantae > Streptophyta > Magnoliopsida > Fabales > Fabaceae > Arachis > Arachis duranensis. The sequence goes on from NC_029777.3 coordinate 87,050,545, forward strand.
TTTTTCAATATATTATTGGATGTCTCGTTTTAGTATGTTTTGAATTTTTAAAAAGATTTTGGATATTTCGTTTTTGTTAAATTTTGAATGTTTATTTTTATTATGTTTCGAATGTTTCTTTAATTTTTATTAAAATTTTTTAAAATGAATTTTAAAATAATTTTGGATTTTTTGTTACATTTCAAATTTTTTTATTAGAAATTTTTTAAATAATTTTTTATATTTATTATTATTTGGTTTTAGATTTTTTTAATTTTAGATTTTTTTATTAAAT
>NC_029777.3:87050858-87079427 GCF_000817695.3 Arachis duranensis
CTAATAATATTTAAATTCACGTTCTCTTAAAATAAATTTTCAAAAAAAAAAATAGTTAGCTGCAACTAATTGCGCTTCTTATTAATTATCAGTGGGATTAAACTTAGAAACAAAATTTAAATTATTGATTAAATTAAATGCGTCAATACGTTTATATAATTTCGAACACCCTCGGTGATGTTACACGTTCCATGCAAAACTGCACCAAAACATGTGATGTCGTGTATATATATATATACTTAAAGAACTCTGCTACCTACCAACTCCGCTAATTTCATGGTTACAATTATTGAATATTATTATATATTATGGGTTATTATTGAATAATTTTAATATAAAAAATATAAAGTATCAATATATTATCTATTAATTTATTGTGAATAACAATTAATTATTATATTTTAATTACAATTAGTAATGATTTATTAGATAAAATTATAAAAAAATATTTTTATTAACACATCTATAAAAATATTTCTATTAAATATAATCATAAATAACAATCGATAAAAATTGGTAAACTCTTATTGGTTACGTAGCGAAAATATTTTAATATTGAGCATACTAAGTATTTTATTTGATTATTCTAGAAATGGATTCATGTGATTTGTCAGTGAAAAATATTTGTGTGTGAATGCAGATTCATTCCGTACTAACATACAAATATAACATATGAATATTGTTTAATATGATTAACTTCCCAATAACACCAAGGTTTGATCACAGCATTAAATATTATTAGTTAACATATACAACGTGTCTATACAGTATATACCATCACTACAAGAGCAACGGTATTTAGCAACGGAAAATTGTCTGCGTCTCGTAAAATCGCCGCAAGTTGATGAAGAAATTGTGGTTTTTATAGCGAATTTTATTTCTATCAGAGACCAATCAAAATAGTTGAATTTTGTGTCTCAACGGCTCCAAATTACATAAAGCTCCAATTGACAAAAAAAAAATAAAATTGGAGAAAGCCAGATTCAATATTTTTTGTTTACGCACGAACTCAAAAGGGGACAAAGGCACGAATCACTCGGTTCAAAATTCCCTCCCGTAGTATACATGCAGTATACATTCCGTTCATCAGCTGCAGCCGCTACATCATTATTCCTCGTCACGGATGCTCAAGCTGCCGCATATCTCCTGCGATCGAAAGAAAGGTGGAGAGGCACGTCTGTTGTTAGTCCCTCCACCGTGCATGTTCCGGTGTCGTCGCGTGGCTTTCCAACCGTCCCAGTGTCGTCGTCCTCAATCTTCTCCTCTGCCCTGTTATAGATCATATTAGTTCTCTGATAACCATTATTCCTTGATGAGAAAGTTGTCAATTGCATAAGATTCTCATCATTGTTGGGTTTTGGATAATTAATAACTTAAGAGTTAGGTGAAGATAATTACAACCTCACAAGATGTACAAAATAATAAGTCAATCATGTGTAGTCCATACTCAATTGAAGTCTTTATCATTTATTTTAGCATGGATGAATTCACTACAGGGACAGAATAGAAAGTAGAACTTAGGATTTGAAATTAATTTTTTAGTTAAATATACACTTTTTTTATTGTTGACTATGCAACTCTTAGTAAGAAATAAACTTTATTGATATTTGGATAAATATATGAGTATTTTTATCAGCTTTGCAAATGTCGTTTACCCATCAATTTATTTTGTCAATTACAAAATAATTAAGATTTCTAATATCAGGAAAAATTCGAAAAAAAAAATATCTAACACATTCAAATTAAAAAAGCGTTGATTGCCGGTACAAAATACAGTATTTTTGCAACCATTTAGCTGGACAAATAGCAGCGGTTACAAAATGGTCGGAAATAAATTTAAAACTATTGAATATCAGATAGCGGCAGTTTTAAACCGCTGCAAAATAAATTTAAAAGATACAATGGTTAACAAATAGCAGCGGTTCAAAACCGCCGAAAAATACCGTCAAATTCAATATTGGCCAAGCTAAATCAACCGACGCTATTTGAGGGATTTCGCTGCGGTTGTGTCAATGGTTTAGTGAAACAGCCACAAAATCAAATCTCCACGCTCCATTCTGCAACGTTTCTCGAAGTGCTAGTAACTCGTTTTGCGGCGATTTAAAACTGCCGCTAATTTCTATTAAAATCGCTGCTAAATCCCGTTTTTCTTGTAGTACATAACAAAATTTCCTGGTATAACATTGTACCATGGAACATTAATTTTTCAGTTTTCATCACCGTTGAGATTCATATTAAATAATTTATATGATCTAGATTGAGTTGGCAAAGATGGTTGTGGGTATGCAATTTAAAAAGTTTTCAACCCCTTTCTTTTCCAAACTATGTTTTAGAGTAAGCTGAGGTATGCTGTGTTTGATATCAATTTTTTATTGGCCCTTTCATATGTTAGAACTAACAAACAAGCTCATATGCAACTCGTATAAGAATAAGAAAATTATTTAGTAATTTAGACAATTAATCAGTAGTTATCAGTTTTCATAAATCATTTAACGATCTTTAGTTATAATAAAAAAGATATATTGTAAGTCTCAAAAAGTATATACTGATATCCTTTGTTTCTGCAATAATTAACCCTACAATTAAAAATAACTTTATATATATATATATATATATATATATGACCAAACCGGATAACAAATTTTAGGCTAAGAAATTTCGGTTTAATTAACAAGTATTTCATGTTTATTATATGCATCTAGAAATTTGATGCTACAACAACAACATAAAAATGATAGTAGTAATAGATTAAAAATTATTTCTGACCATTCTATTTATTTGGATCTAAAAAATAATTTACAATATTAGAAAACATAAAAGATTTATTTATTGATGGCATCTTATTTAACATTATTTGATTTCTGATACGCATACAAGTTAAAGCAAGTAGTTATATATATATTGGAAGATAAATTATACAATGACAATTTTCTCGTTGAAAAAATAAAAGAAAATGAAGACAACAAAATTTGTTTTGAGATTATTGCTAAGTATATATCATACCTTTTTATTAGTTATCATGGTTTTGACAAATCGAATCGATCAGTTTAACCGGATTAATTAGAAATTTGTTATCAGACTGATTAAATTCAAGCAAAAATTAGTTGGCAATAATTCGGCGAAAGGAATTAAAAAAACTAATGCAGTTTTTTAACGGTTAATCTATTTAAAATAATAAGATATAAAATTATTTTGTTCTAAAAATATTATATATTTTATACATAAAAATATTATTTTATTATATTCGGTTCAATTTTGATTGAATCTCGGTTGAATTTTTAAAATTTTAAACTTCTAACTTTACCGATTCAATTGTTGATTCGGTTTTCAAAACCATGCTAATTAAGTTAAGAACTAATTCGTCGCAGATTTGAGTTTCATTTAAGAATTTGTCACTAAACCAATAAGTTGCACGAGATGAAATTCGTACCTCTAATATTTGTTTAAACGAAAGAGTGAGTTGTCAGCCAACCCAAATTGGTTAGCTAGTCTATGATCTTAATTATCTTATTTTTGGACTTCAATTGGAATGGTATAGATTTCATGCAAAAACAAAAATACCATGACTACAGAACCTGTTGTGGACCAATGCAAAGAGGCCTATATCGACTTCCTGTACAAAAGCACCAAATATTAAAAAAAAAATGAGAAAGCCGGCACACAACTGAGGCACCCATCAAAACTGTATTGGGTTAAAAACCTATGTTAAGTGTGCCTGAGTGCAGTATAAGCCCAATTGAAAAGCTCGGACAAATGGAAAACAGAGAGACAGAACATGTCAAGACCAAAAACAAAAAAAAAAAAAAAAGGAAAAAGAGTAAAGCAAGTGCATTTTACTTACCATCGGAAGAAATAAGTGCATCTTTAATTTTCCTTTGATATTTTTAAGTGTATCTTTTTTTATTATACACACTCTGAATTAAAAAAAAACAAATAAAATAATACCAAAAGTTTATTGTCAAATGTATTTGTTTTCATTATACCCTATTTAAATAAAAAGTAAAGTACTAAAATAATATCTGAAAATTTATATCATTGATCAAAATCAATTTTAAAGATATGAACGGTAAATAATTTTTTAAAAAATTTAAAAATGTGATAAAATAATTAAAAAATGTTATATTATTTTATAAAAGACAAATAACTTTTATATTTAACAAATAACTTATGTATTTAATTCGATTTTTGTGAAAATATTTAGATTATTATTTAGAATGTGCAAACAAAATATCAAAATAAAAGTTAATCTATAGAAAAATTTTTCATTTTTTAAATTTTAGTCATTCACAATAAAAAAATAAAAAATTTATTTAGTATAAAATCACTAAATTTAAGGGATGAAAATATCTTATTTTTTAATAATGCTTAAAAAAATTGTATTAAAATTTGATTTCTAAACTCTTTCAAAAGTATATATTTAATAACTAATTATTATGTCATATTTTTAAATTTTTTAAAAATTTCTTTGTTGTTAATATTTTTTTGTTATTTTCGTCATTGATTTTGACAGTTTACCCTTAGATAATTAAAAAAAATAAACCACCGAAAATGACCTTAAATTATCAAATTGCTAACAAAAATATCTGTGAAATTTGATAACACGAAAATACCATTAAAATATTTTAAAACATAACAAGAGTACTCAACCTTTAACTATATATATATTCATAAAGAGGGTTTTAGATATCAGTTTTTAAGGCGATTTTTTACAATAATGATTAAAAATAGGATATTTTTATTTATAAAATTTAATTATTTTTCAATAAGTAGATATATTTTAGCGATTTTTTTAAATGACAAAAAATATTTTGAAGAAATGAAAAAAATGAAGAGATCAAATTTTGGTTTATTTTTTACATGCACATTCTAAATAAATTTTTCAAATATTCTTATAAAATCTTAAATTAAATATATAAATAATTTGTCAAATACAAAAAAAATTGTTATTTATAAAAAAATTATTTTTTTCATAACTTTATTGTTGTATATATTTTAAAAATATTTTTATTGTAAATACATTTAGAAAATAATTTTTTTCAATGATTTAATAATTAGATGACATTTTTTGTGGTTTACAACTTTACATATAAAAATACTATATAATAAAAAATCATACTTAATAACAGCATCAATGCAGTAAAATAATTATGAACATTCATTTTTATAATTGTTCGTTGTATGCTATAAACAACTTTGTGCTGAGGCATTCAAGCTATGAAAATAATTATTTTTTAATTTTTTATTAGAATTAGGTAACAAATATTTTTTAAGGTACTTAATAAAAATATTAAATAAAATTTCCTTTTTATTTAGAATATTGTTAACAAACTTTTTTAAATTTTTTCTTGTAACATAATTATTTATTGAAATGTGTGCCTGTTGACAAGCGAAGTCACAACTCCCAAAGCTGCATACAAAAATGAAATTTCCGTTCCCCCACAGGCTTTTCTTTACACATGCTCTCTAATCAAAATATTCGTGCTCTTCTCTTTAAAGAGAGATTTCATTCAAAGAAATAATTAAATAAAAGAGAAAAAGTCTTAAGGTATAGAGGGTGAAAAATATCTATACCTATGGACATTAGGTGTTCTTCTTAGTAGATTGACATGTGGTGCTGGAAGGATATGAAAGTTTTAGAAAATGCAGATACCAAGAGGACAAAACAGGTGGTCACATGCACTGGAAATAAATTCTTTTAATTTTTTTTTAATAATTGAAAGAATAAAGTATAATTTTTTATTGTTAATTTTGTAAGTGAAACTAAAAGTAAATATAAAAAAATAATGAAAGATCAGAGATCATATTTTATATTTTTTAATTTTTTTTAATAATTAAAAGGATCCATTTTCGACATTACATGAAAGCAGTTTTGTTTGTCTGACTTTTGATAGAGATTAATGACTAAGTTAAGTTGTTAATGATATCAATTTTTTTCTTCTTTGGGCCAGGAAATTAATTCAAATGATGGGGTAATTAAAACTATTTTTATGAATTGGGCCAGTAATTGCCATGTTGATTTCCCTCTATTACTGCTTTTTTATTCATGAATGTGTATTTGTTTTGTGGGAAAAAAATTGAAGTAAATTATTAAAATTGTCCAAAAATTGAAGTAAATTATTAAAATTGTCCCCAAATATGTTAATAAAAATATCTTTTACTCAATAACAATAAAAATATCATCAAAATATTTTAAAATGCGATAAAGATATTAAATATCAAATATATATTTTTGAAAAAAATTTTAGATATTAAATTTTGATGTAGTTTTTTCAAACCGTTTAAAAAATAAGGTATTTTTAATTTTTATTTTTAAAATTTAGTGATATTATGTTAAGTAGATTTTTTTTGCAATTTATTTTGTTAATGACCAAGAAAAAATGAAAGAAAATTCTAGAGATTGATCTTTTATCTTTTTTTCGATATTTTTTAATATTTATTTAAATATTGTCACTAAATTTTGGATCAAATATATAAGTAATTTGTCAAAATAAAAAAATTGTTGCCATTTATAAAAAATAATATTTTTTTATTATTTTTTGTCACATTTTATAATATTTTGATGATATTTTTGTCATAAAAAGTGAAAGATATTTTTATCGTCTTAAAAAATTGAAAACAGTTTTAGTGATTTACCAAAACGTTATATTAAATTGTTTTACATAGTTTATTCTTACATGGCACTTTCTTTTGTTAAAAGAAATAAAAAATAAGTATGCAAATTATATAAGTATGCAAAACGTTGTGCTTTCACTCTTTATTTTAATTCTTGGCCGTTCATCCCTTTAATAGAAGAGTAAAATTTCCAAAATTTAAATCTTTTCTTCAGCACGTTGGACTTCTCCCAAAAATTCAGTAGCAGCAGTAGCATTACAGAAGAGAGATAAAGTAGAGACAATGATTAAATCATACATGCATCCATACCTTCTATCTTTTCTTTTATCTATTTTTTCAAATTGCTTGTTGAATCTGAACCCTTCATTCTTTCTTTGGCTCTAAGTTGGATTTTTGAACGTTGATTCAAAACAAAGATTCATCATCTCCAACTTTTCACTTCTATGTATACAAGGAGAAGATTTTTTCACCGAGTTTCAATGAAGCATAAATGTGAAAATATTTTTTGTAATTTGCCCTTCGGATGTGATCTTTGCCTTTACCCTTAACTTCTTTAACTTCCTCTTCTTTCTTAGTTTTGGTAACTCACCTTTTTAGTTCTTTGATTTTGTCCTAACTCAGAGCTTCTCCTTTTTCTTACTTTTTTTTTTCTGAGAAATCACATGAGTGATGGAAAAAAGAGAAGAGAGAATTTTGGTTTGGTGGTGTGGCATTTTGGTTCAAATACAAATGTAATTTCATTCTTTAGTTTGCAATCAATTTGAATGAATGGATTTGGGTCAATTGTTGGGCCTTGTGCTTATGTTTGGACCAGACTTAACTTTTTCTTTCTTCCTTGTTTTGGTCAGATTGCTTGCTTTTTATATCCGATGAATATTAGTCACTCATTCTTTGAATTAAACATGATAATATGAGTGCTTTGTTTAAATTGAACCAATATTAGACTTCATTAATTTGTTGGGCCTATTTTTTTGTTTCTTGGGCCAGTGTGATTAAATTAATTTTCTGCATACTAAATAACCTAATCATACACATGATTGGATTTTTATCCCAATAATAATGTTTAGTCATCATATATAATTTGTTGTTGGTTCTTCAAACTCAACATATTTTATTTAAAAAAAAAATAAATCTTGAATCATATTTTCAATTCATTTTTTGCCACTTACTCCCTCTTTTGTTATCAAGGAGGATAAATTTGCACAAAAAATAGTTCAATATGTAAATCATAAGTGTAAAACAGATATTAGTGTTAGTATCAATATTAAGTGCTACAACTATTACAGTCATCCAAGGTCAAATAAATAGTATTCAAACAATAAATTCAAAGATCAGAAATTGTAACATTAGAAAATAATTTTTTTTAAAGAGCAGCAGCATTAAATAGGAGCTAGACACCAGATTCCTCTTCTTCAGTTTCGAGAATGTCTTCTTCTTCATTTTCCGACAACATTTGATCGTCATCCAACGAGTTTTAGTACTTCAAAAGTACTTCAATCCTGCTGGTTCACGAAATTGTGAAACACAATGGCGCCAACAACTTGGTCGCACAATTGTAATCTCACTTCTTTGTCACAACTTTGCACAACTAACCAGCAAGTGCACTGAGTCGTCCAAATAATAAACCTTACGTGAGTAAGGGTCGATCCCACGGAGATTGTCAGCTTGAAACAAGCTATGGTCACCTTGTAAATCTCAGTCAGGTAGATTCAAATGGGCGATAGAGTTTTCATAATTAAAAGATAAATAAAACATAAAGTAAAGATAAAGATACTTATATAATTCATTAGTGGAAATTTCAGATAAGCGTATGGAGATGCTTCATCCCTCTTGAATCTCTGCTTTCCTACTGCCTTCATCCAATCCTTCATACTCCTTTCAATGGCTACCTTCCGTCTTCAGTGAAAATGGTCAAAATGTGCTGTCACCGCACGGCTAATCATCTGTTGGTTCTCGATCATGCTGGAATAGAATCTAGTGATCCTTTTGCGTCTGTCACTACGCCCAACACTCGCGAGTTTGAAGCTCGTCACAGTCATCCATTCCCAGATCCTACTCAGAATACCACAAACAAGTTTTAGACTTTCTGGATCTCAGGAATGGCCGCCAATAATTCTAGCTTATACCACAAAGACTCCGATCTTTCCGAATGGAGGCTAAGAGATACATGCTCGATCTGGGGTAGAACGAAAGTGGTTGTCAGGCACGCGTTCATAGGTGAGAATGATGATGAGTGTCATGGATCATCACATTCATCATGTTGAAGTGCAGTGGATATCTTAGAATAAGAATAAGCATGAATTGAATAGAAAACAGTAGTAATTGCATTAATACTCGAGGAACAGCAAAGCTTCACACCTTAATCTATGGTGTGTAGAAACTCCACCGTTGAAAATACATAAGTGAAAATAAGGTAGGCATGGCCGAATGGCCAGCCTCCCAAAACGTGAACAATGGCTCAAAGATTCCAAAGATGAAAATACAATAGTAAGAGGTCCTATTTATAATGAAACTAGCTACTAGGGTTTACAGAAATAGGTAAATGATGCAGAAATCCACTTTCGGGCCCACTTGGTGTGTGCTTGAGCTGAGCATTGAGCTTCACACATGTAGAGGCTTCTCTTGAAGTTAAACGCTAGTTTTGGTACCAGTTTGGGCGTTTAACTCCGGCTTTTATGCCAGTTTGGGCGTTTTGACTTCAGAATAGGGCAGAGAAGGGGCGTTTGAACGCTAGTTTGCATAATCAAAACTCGAGCAAAGTATGGACTATTATATATTTCTGAAAAGCTCTGGATGTCTACTTTCCAACTCATATGAGAGTGTGCTATTTGGAGTTCTGTAACTCCAGAAAATCCACTTCGAGTGCAGGGAGGTCAGAATCCAACAACATCTGCAGTCCTTTGTCAGCCTCTGAATCAGATTTTTGCTCAGGTCCCTCAATTTCAGCCAGAAAATACCTGAAATCATAGAAAAATACACAAACTTATAGCAAAGTCCAGAAATATGAATTTTGCATAAAAATTAATAAAAACATCCCAAAAAGTAGCTAGATCCTACTAAAAACTACCTAAAAACAATGCCAAAAAGCGTATAAATTATCCGCTCATCACAATACCAAACTTAAATTGTTGCTTGTCCCCAAGCAACTGAAAACAAAATAGGATAAAAAGAAGAGAATATACAATGAATCCCACAGTATCAATGAAACTTAGTTCTAATTAGATGAGCGGGGCTTGTAACTTTTTGCTTATGAACAGTTTTGGCATCTCACTTTCTCCTTTGAAATTCAGAATGATTGGCATCTATAGGAACTCAGAATTTTAGATAGTGTTATTGATTCTCCTAGTTAAGTATGTTGATTCTTGAACACAGCTACTTTATGAGTCTTGGCCGTGGTCCTAAGCACTTTGTTTTCCAGTATTACCACCGGATACATAAATAACACAGACACATAACTGGTTGAACCTTTTCAGATTGTGACTCAGCTTTGCTAAAGTCCCCAGTTAGAGGTGTCCAGAGTTCTTAAGCACACTCTTTTGCTTTGGATCACGACTTTAACCACTCAGTCTCAAGCTTTTCACTTGGACCTTCATGACACAAGCACATGGTTAGGGACAGCTTGATTTAGCTGCTTAGGCCTGGATTTTATTTCCTTAGGCCCTCCTATCCATTAATGCTCAAAGCCTTGGATCCTCTTTATCCTTGCCTTTTGGTTTTAAGGGCTATTGGCTTTTTCTGCTTGCTTTTTCTTTTTCTTTTCTCTTTCTCTTTTTTTTCGCCATTTTTTCACTGCTTTTACTTGCTTCAAGAACCAATTTCATGATTTTTCATATTATCAATAACATTTCTCTTTGTTCGTCATTCTTTCAAGAGCCAACAACTTTAACATTCATAAACAACAAGATCAAAAATATGCACTGTTCAAGCATTCATTCAGAGAACAAAAAGTACTGCCACCACATCAAAATAATTAAACTAATTTCAAGATAAAATTTGAAATCCAAGTACTTCTTGTTCTTTTGTAATTAAGCACAATTTTCTTTTAAGAGAGGTGAAGGATTCATAGAGTTATTCATAGCTTTAAGACATAGACACTAGACACTAATGATCATGTAGTGAAGACACAAACATAGATAGAACATACATCATAAAGCCAAAAACAGAAAAATAGATAGACAAGGAGATTAAGGAATGAGTCCACCTTAGTGAGGGTGGCGTCTTCCTCCTCTTGAAGAACCAATGGTGCTCTTGAGCTCCTTTATGTCTCTTTCTTGCCTTTGTTGCTCCTCCTTAATAGCTCTTTGATTTTCTCTAATCTCAGGGATTTCTTGATGAGGGACTTTCTCATGCTCTTGTTGAGTGCCATGAATGGGCTCAATAGTTTGCCCCATCCCTTTTTTTTGTGATGGGCTTGTCCTTTTCAATGAGGATGTCTTCCTCTATGACAATTTCAGCTGAATTGCATAGGGATCACCTTTTTTTTTTGCCATAACTTCATAAAAGTGGTATTGATGAACCTTTGAGATGAATCTCTCCATCTCCCATGACTCAGAGGTGGAGGCAGTTGCCTTCCCTTTCCTCTTTCTAGAGGTTTCTCTGGCCTTAGGTGCCATAAATGGTTATGAAAAAACAAAAAGCAATGCTTTTACCACACCAAACTTAAAAAATTTGCTCATCCCCGAGCAAAAAAAAAGAAAGAAAGATGTAGAAGAAGAAGAAAATTGAGGAGATAGATGGTGTATAGGGTTCGGCCAAGAGGGGAAGAAGGTGTTTGTGATGTGTGAAAATGAAGGGGTGAAGGGTATTTATAGGGGAAGAGTTATGGAGGTGATTGGTGAAGGGTATTTAGGGAAGAGATATAGAGGTGATTGGTGAAGGGTAGTTGGGGAAGAGTGTTGTAGAAAGGTGTGAAGAGGAGAGAGAGTGAGTTAAGGTTGGTGGGGATCCTATGGGGTCCACAGATCCTGAAGGGTCAAGGAATTCTTCATCCCTGCTCCAATTGGGCGTTCACATTGCCTTAGAGAGCAATTCTGGCATTTAAACGCCAGTTTGCTGCCCTGTTCTGGCGTTTAAACGCCAGCTTTCCTTCCTGTTCTGGCGTCTAAACGCCAATTTTTTGCCCTGTTCTGGCGTTTAAACGCCAGTCTATTGCCCTGTTCTGGCGTTTAAACGCTAGTCTGGTGCCCTATTCTGACGTTTAAACGCCCAGAAAGGTGCCCGATTGGGCGTTTAAATGCCCATTTTGCTACCCTTACTGGCGTTTAAACGCCAGTAAGTCTTTCCTCCAGGGTGTGCTGTTTTCAATGCTGTTTTTAATTTTTTTCTTCATTATTGTAATTGTCTTTGTGACTTCACATGATCATCAACCTAAAAGAAAACAAAATAATATAGATAAAATTAAAATAAAATTGGGTTGCCTCCCAATAAGCGCTTCTTTAATGTCAATAGCTTGATAGTGAGCTCTCATGGAGTCTCACAGATGATCAGAGTATGGTTGAGATCTCTCAATACCAAACTTAGAGTTTGGTTGTGGCCTCCCAACACCAAACTTAGAGTTTGAATGTGGGGGCTTTGTTTGACTCTGTATTGGGAGAAGCTCTTCATGCTTACTCTCCATGGTTATAGATGGAGAACCTTGAGTCTTTACTACAAGGCATTCTTCATTCACATGAAGGATCAACTCTCCTCTGTCAATATCAATCACAGCTCTTGCTGTGGCTAGGAAGGGTCTTTCAAGGATGATGGATTCATCCTCATCCCTCCTAGTGTCTAGGATTATGAAATCAGCAGGGAAGTAAAAGCCTTCAACCTTTACTAGCACGTCCTCTACTAGTCCATAAGCCTTTTTCATAGATTTATCTGTCATCTCCAATGAGAATTTGGCAGCATGTACCTCATAGATTTCCAGTTTCTCCATTACAGAGAGTGGCATCATGTTTATCTCTGACCCCAGGTCACACAGAGCTTTTTCAAAGGTCATGGTGCCTATGGTACAGGATATTAAGAATTTACCAGGATCTTGTTTCTTTTGAGATAAATTTTGCTGAACCAATGTATTCAGTTCATTGGTGAGCAAGGGAGGCTCTTCCTCCCAAGTCTCATTACCAAATAGCTTGGCATTCAGCTTCATGATTGCTCCTAAATATTGGACAACTTGCCCTTCAACAATGTCTTCATCCTCTTCAGAAGATGAATAGTCATCAAAGCTCATGAATGATAAAAGGAGGTCCAAGGAAATCTCTATGGTCTCTGTATGAGTCTCAGATTCCTTTGGTTCCTCATTAGGGAATTCCGTGCTGACCATTGGACGTCCCCTGAGGTTTTCCTCATTGGGATTCACGTCCTCCTCCTCCTCTGAGGTTTCGGCCATGTTGATTATATCAATGGCCTTGCACTCTCCTTTGGGATTCTCTTCTGTATTGCTTGGGAGAGTACTAGGAGGAGTTTCAGCAACCCTTTTACTCAGCTGGCCCACTTGTGCCTCCAAATTTCTAATGAAGGATCTTGTTTCAGACATGAAACTAAGATTGGCCTTAGATAGATCAGAGACTATGTTTGCTAAGCTAGAAGGATTTTGCTCAGAATGCTCTGTCTATTGCTAAGATGATGATGGGAAAGGTTTGCTATTGCTAAACCTGTTTCTTCCACCATTGTTATTATTGAAGCCTTGCTTCTGTTGATCCTTCCATGAAAAATTTGGATGATTTTTCCATGAATGATTATAGGTGTTACCAAAGGCTTCACCCATGTAATTCACCTCTGCCATTGCAGGGTTCTCAAGATCATAAGCTTCTTCTTCAAAAGATGCTTCTTTAGTACCGTTGGATGTATTTTGCAATCCATTCAGACTCTAAGAGATCATATTAACTTGTTGGGTCAATATTTTGTTCTGAGCTAGTATGGCATTCAGAGCATCAATTTCAAGAACTCCTATCTTTTGAGGCGTCCCATTACTCACAGGATTCCTCTCAGAGGTATACATGAACTGGTTATTTGTAACCATTTCAATAAGTTCCTGAGCTTCTACAGACGTTTTCTTTAGGTGAATGGATCCACCTGCAGAGTGGTCCAGTGACATCTTGGAAAATTCAGACAGACCATCATAGAATATATCTAATGTGGTCCATTCTGAAAGCATGTCAGAAGGACACTTTTTGGTCATTTACTTGTACCTTTCCCAAGCTTCATAGAGGGACTCACGATCTTTTTATCTGAAGGTCTGAACGTCCACTCTAAGCTTGCTCAGCTTTTGAGGAGGAAAGAACTTGGCTAAGAAAGTCGCGACCAGCTTATCCCAAGAGTCTAGGCTATCTCTAGGTTGTGAGTCCAACCATATTCTAGCTCTATCCCTTACAGCAAAAGGGAAAGTATAAGCTTGTAGACTTCAGGATCAACTCCATTGGTCTTAACAGTATCACAGATCTGCAAGAACTCAGTTAAAAACTGATAAGGGTCTTCTGATAGAAGTCCATGAAACTTGCAGTTCTGTTGCAGTAGAGAAACTAATTGAGAATTTAGCTCAAAATTATTTGCTCCTATGGCAGGGATTGAGATGCTTCTTCCATAGAAGTTGGAAGTTGGTGTAGTAAAATCACCAAGCATCTTTCTTGCGTTGTTGTTTGGTTCGGCCATAATTGTTTCTTTTGCTGCTTCCTTTTCGAAAATTTCAGTGAGGTCATCTTCAGAGTTTTGTGCTTTAGCTGCTCTTAGCTTCCTCTTTAGAGTCCTTTCAGGTTAAGGATCAGCTTCAACAAGTATGCCTTTATCTTTGTTTCTGCTCATATAAAAGAGAAGAAAACAAAGAAAATATGAAATCATCTATGTCACAGTATAGAGATTCCTTAAGGTGTCAGAGGAAAATAAGAATAGAAGAAGGAGGTAGGTAAAATTTTGAACACACTAAGAGAGATGGAGTTCGAATTGACAATGGAGGAGGAATGTTAGTGTTTAAATAGAAAAAGATAAAATCGATATGATTTTCGAAAATTAAAATTCAAAATAAGTAGTTGATTAAAAAGAACTTTTTAAAAAAAATGGTTAATGTTTTTTCGAAGATTAAGAGTGAAAATGTGGTTTTGAAAAAGATAAGAAACAAATTTGAAAAAGATAAGAAGTTAGAAAAAGATTTTGAAATTAGAATTTTTAAAAGATATGATTTGAAAAAGATATTTTTAAAAAAGATATGATTGAAATTTATTTTGAAAAAGATTTGAAAAGGAAATTAAAAAGATTTGATTTTTGAAAAAGATATGTTTGAAAAGATATGATTTTGAAAAAGATATGATTGAAAATATTTGATTTGAAAAAGATTTGATTTTGAAAAAAATATGAAGATTTGAAAAAGACTTGATTTGAAAACAAAATTCCTCTCCCTGTGTCATCCTGGTGTTAAACGCCCAAGAGCTGCATATTTTGTGCATTTAACGCCCAAATGTTGCATGGTTTGGGCGTTTAAATGCCCAACTAGGTACTCTGGCTAGCGTTTAAACGCCAGTTTTCCTTCTTCACTGGGCGTTTTGAACGCCCAGCTTTTTTTTCTGTAATTCATCTGCTTTATGGTTTTTGATCTTCATTTTGCTAAATTCTTTATTCAAGAGGATATTTTTTCAATTTTGAAAAACAACAAAATGAGTCAAAACATATAATTCTTGGATCAAAACACAAGATATATGCAAGAACATTATGAGCGTCAAGATGAACACCAAGAACAATCTTGAAGATCAAGATGAACATCAAGAACTCAGTTTTCTTAATGAAAGAAAACATGGAGGACACCAAACTTAGAACTTTCTCATGTTTGGGCCATATGAATGCAAGAGTGCACATGTAGAACATCATGCAGTGAATAAATCATGAAGATCAAACAAGGCAATTCATCAAGAACAACTTGAAGATCATCAAGAACACAATGCATGTGAAAATTAATTGCAAGACAATTAAATTCATGCAATTGACACCAAACTTAAAATTTGGCCCTAGGTTCAAATAAGAACCATGAAATATTTTTAGTTTTTATGATTTTATACTTTTTTTTGTTTTTTCAAAAATTATATTTAGAAAAACGAAAACAAAGAAAAATTTTTTGAAAGATTTTTGAAAACTTTTTGAAAATAAAATAAAGAAAAATTACCTAATCTGAGCAACAAGATGAACCGTCAGTTGTCCAAACTCGAACAATCCCCGACAACGATGCCAAAACCTTGGTGCACGAAATTGTGATACACAATGGCGCCAACAACTTGGTCGCACAATTGTAATCTCACTTTGTCACAACTTGGCACAACTAACCAGCAAGTGCACTGGGTCGTCCAAGTAATAAACCTTACGTGAGTAAGGGTCGATCCCACGGAGATTGTCAGCTTGAAGCAAGCTATGGTCACCTTGTAAATCTCAGTCAAGCGGATTCAAATGGGTGATAGAGTTTTCATAATTAAAAGATAAATAAAACATAAAGTAAAGATAGAGATACTTATGTAATTCATTGGTGAGAATTTCAGATAAGCGTATGGAGATGCTTCATCCCTCTTGAATCTCTGCTTTCCTACTGCCTTCATCCAATCCTTCATACTCCTTTCCATGGCAAGCTGTATGTTTGGGTTTCACCGGCGTCAATGGCTACCTCCAGTCCTCAGTGAAAATGGTTCAAATGCGCTGTCACCGCACGGCTAATCATCTGTCGATTTTCGATCATGTTGGAATAGAATCCAGTGATCCTTTTGCGTCTGTCACTATGCCCAACACTCGCGAGTTTGAAACTCGTCACAGTCATCCCTTCCCAGATCCTACTCGAAATACCACAGACAAGATTTAGACTTTCCGGATCTCAGGAATGGCCGCCAATAATTGTAGCTTATACCACGAAGACTCCGTTCTTTCGGAATGGAGGCTAAGAGATACACGCTCGATCTGGGGTAGAACGGAAGTGGTTGTCAAGCACGCGTTCATAGGTGAGAATGATGATGAGTGTCATGGATCATCACATTCATCATGTTGAAGTGCAGTGAATATCTTAGAATAAGAATAAGCATGAATTGAATAGAAAACAGTAGTAATTGCATTAATACTCGAGGAATAGCAGAGCTCCACACCTTAATCTATGGTGTGTAGAAACTCCACCGTTGAAAATATATAAGTGAAAATAAGGTAGGCATGGCCAAATGGCCAGCCTCCCAAAACGTGAACAATGGTTCAAAGATTCCAAAGATGAAAATACAATAGTAAAAGGCCCTATTTATAATGAAACTAGCTACTAGGGTTTACAAAAATAGGTAAATGATGCAGAAATCCACTTCCGGACCCACTTGGTGTGTTCTTGGGTTGAGCATTGAGCTTCACACAAGTAGAGGCTTCTCTTGGAGTTAAACGCCAGCTTTGGTGCCAGTTTGGGCGTTTAACTCCAGCTTTTATGCCAGTTTGGGCGTTTTGACTTCAGAATAGGACAGAGAAGGAGCGTTTGAATGCCAGTTTGCGTCATCAAAACTCGAGAAAAGTATGAACTATTATATATTGCGGGAAAGCTCTGGATGTCTACTTTGCAACGCAATTAAAAGCGTGCCATTTGGAGTTCTGTAGCTCCAGAAAATCTACTTCGAGTGTAGGGAGGTCAGAATCCAACAGCATCTGCAGTCCTTTGTCAGCCTCTGAATCAGATTTTTGCTCAGGTCCCTCAATTTCAGCCAGAAAATACCTGAAATCACAGAAAAACACACAAACTCATAGTAAAGTCCAAAAATATGAATTTTGAATAAAAACTAATAAAAACATCCTAAAAAGTAGCTAGATTCTACTAAAAACTACTTAAAAACAATGCCAAAAAGCGTATAAATTATCCGCTCGTCACCTGCTTTGAGACTTTTTCAATAAATTTTCATTTTGTATTGCTAGTCTCCGAACTTGTTAGCTATAATTGATGATATTTGTTTGAATTTGATGTGCCTATAGTCGAGGGAGGAGGGATACTTTCATCTTCTTCTTCTTCCATAATCATATCTTCGGTAGCCTTAGTTCCTTTTCTCTTTGTTTGTTTTATGCACCATCATCTTTAAAGGAGAAAATTTTATTTTCTTGGTACTCATTGTTCAAATCAACAGTGAAATGCTCAAAGATGCAAGTTAAAACCATGCCATATGAAAGAGCTACATTTTTTATCACTTTTAATGCAATCATGCATATAGCGCATCATCAAGTATGCAAAAGAGATTTTTGTTTTGTTGAATATTGCATAGAAAACCAATGTATTGCAGAGGTTGACTCGTTGATATGAACCACTTTGGGACATGAGAATGTGAGTGATGAAGTAGTGAAGTTGTACTTTGACATGACCTAAGGCTCTGTGATTAGGAGTCATACCATCCATGAGAGATATATTCTCACATATGTCAGCCAATACCTCTTTATGTGATATACCGAAATCATTATCCCATTTTTCTGAGATATATGCATTAACACCAACATTACAATAATCAATGACATCATTAAGAGATTCTTTGTTCAAATATATTTCTCGGCCTTTAACATATGATTGAATGCTTCCTTCATGGTAGTACATGTTGGCATAGAATTATCTAACTAGATTAGGGTAGACTGATTTTCTGATTTCAAAAAAAAATTCTCCTAGTCCAAATAAACAAAATTTTCTTTAAAATCAATCTCCTTTCAGCCAAAGCATTCAAATAAGCCACATAAGTAGAACATAGGGGTAGAAATAATAGATTTATGAAATTTATAGTTCATGCTAAAAGAGAAACGAAGGGGATCATAATGAGAGTGAGGGTGTTTATCAAAATGGGATTCATAACCAACAGAATCAATATTTATGGGTTCTTTCACTGAGTTGAGAAAAGGTCTTCTGTTACTTTTGAAGGGGTGACTAGAAGGAGCCAAACGTCTTTGAGCACACGAAGATACTCGAGGTAGAGGAGATAGTGGGGGTTCTTCTTTGTGCATGGACTTATTTCTTTTGGAGACATTTGCCTTAGAGATTCCTGTATCTTGGGGAGCTAAAGATGGACAATGAAAAGTAGTTTTTGTTCATGCCATTGGTTCTGAAATTTGTGAGGAATGAGAGGAGGAGTGTGAATGGATATGGATATAGATGTGAGCTTGGCTTTTGGGTGGTAGATTTTTGGGAGCGCAATACGTGCCTGTACTTCTTCTCGTTGCAATCTTCTTTCTCATGTTTAATGAAATAACAACGAATGCAATTAGGGTAGTGGCGAAGGTTGGAGAAGATGAGGGGTTTACAATTAAGTAACCGCTATAAATTATTAGTGCTTTTCCTTTTTAAAAACACAAAATGATAAATGAAAGGGGTTTCAAAAAAATTAAATTTTAAAACAAATGCAAGCAGGCGGTTTGAAAGTACAAGTTAATTACAACATTTTGAAAATCAGAAATTGATTTGACTTAAAGAGAAACCATTAAAAGCAAACAATGAGACTCACTTCATAAAATAGAATTTTTTTTCTTTTGGGCCGAATAGTGGTTTTAAGAAAATACAATGAACCACCAAAGATTCAGTTTTGACTCATATCACTTAATTTTATTAACACTTAGTTTGTTATTCAGAGAACCTAGAGGGAGTCATCATCTATCCATGTTTATCTCCGTCAACCTAAGAGACAAAAATAACCAGAACACAATTTTATATTAGTTAAAAAATTTAGCATCAACAATCCCTAATACAGTTCTCAATTTACAAAATATATCTTTACACAGAGGTTTTGTAAAGATATTAGCCAATTGATCTTCAAATTTCATAAATTGTATGTCAATTATTCCCTTTTACACATGTTCTTTAATAGAATGAAATCTCACTTCAATATGCTTAGTTCTTGAGGACAAAATAGAGTTTTTGAAAATATTAATTGTACTCATGTTATCACAAAATAAAGGGATACTTTTGACTTAGAATTTGTTATCTACAAGTTGTGTTTTAAGCCATATCAACTGGGAACAAAAAGAAGAAGTAGCTATATATTCAGTCTCAGCAGTAGATAATGTAACAGTAGCTTGCTTCTTGCTAGATCACACATTTAAAGACTGCCCAAGGAAGCAATAAATTTCCGAAGTGCTTCTTCTATCAACTCGGTTTCTGACAAAATCTGCATCACAATAACCAACTACACAAAACTCATCAGATTTGGGATACCAAAGCCCAAAATCACCAGTGCCATTAATGTATCTAATGATCTTTTTTACAACAGAAAGATGTGATTCTTTAGAATGAGATTGAAATCTAGAACAGATTCCAACACTATGAACAATATCCGGTCTAGAGGAAGTTAGATACATGAAAGAACCTATTATTCCTCTATACCTTGTTTCATCCATATCTTTATCTATTTCATTCTTTTCAAGTTTAGAATTTCGATGCATAGGTGTATTCATTGGTTTGGAGTTTTCTAAACCAAATTTCTTTACTAACTCCTTGGTATATTTACCTTGGTGCACAAAAATTCTGCTAGGGTTTTGTTTGATTTGGAGTCCTAGAAAGAAAATGAGTCCACCAATCATACTCATATCAAACTCACTAGTCATTAAGTTTCCAAAGTCAGCACACAAGACTTCATTAACTGATCCAACACAATGTCATCCACATAAACTTGAACAAATAAGAAATGATCATTAGATTCTTTAATGAAAAGAGTTATATTCGTAGTACCCTTTGAAAATTATTTTTCAATAGGAAAGAACTAAGTCTTTCATACCAAGCTCTTGAAACTTGTCTCAAACCATAAAGTGCTTTAGAGAGTTTAAAAATATAGTTTGAAAAATATTTATTTTCAAAGTTGGGAGGTTGTGCTACGTAAAATTTTCTATCAATAAATCCATTAAAAAAAGTATATTTAATATCCATTTAGAAAAGCTTAAACCCTCTATGGGCTGCATATACAAGCAATAATCTTATTGCTTCCATCTTTACAACTGGAGTAAATGACTCATCAAAGTCAATGTCCTCCTCTTAGTTAGGGGTGTTTAAAACCGAACCAGACCGAACAAAATTGGTCAACCGAACCAAAAAACCGAGAACTGAATAAACCGAAAACTGAAAAAATAAAAAAAATATCATATTTTTCTGTTTTTTATGCGGTTCGATTTGGTTTTCGATTTTGATACTGAAAACTCTAACCGAACCGAACTGGTCAACTAAAAACCATAAAAAACCATTCCCCCCACCCCCAAAGGGCCCAAGCCCAACCCATCAGATAACCTAACATGACCACTAACTCAGTAACTCCTATTCTCCTAACCTAGCGCAGCCAAGAAACCCCATTACCCCAACCCTTCCCAGCGTCAGCAGCGCCTCCCACTCCCACTCAGTAACTCCTATTCTCCTATTCTTTTATTCTCCCAACCGCCTCCTAGCCCCGCCTCCCAGCCGCGCCTCGCAGCAACGCCTCCCAGCAGCACCGTACCAGCCACCCAGTAGCGCCGGACCAGCCCCTCCCAGCACGCAGCACCTCCCAACACCGAACACCAGATATGGATGACCCAACTCATCCAAGTCAGGTATTAATTTGAATTATTTCTGTTTCATGTTCAGTGAATTTTCGTTTGAATTTCTGGTAATTGCTAAATAATTTTATTTTGTTTGAATTTATGCTTTTGTTTGAATAATTTATGTTCTTTGTTCAGTGTAATTTTGCTTTTGTTTGAATAATTTCTATTCTTTGTTCAGTGTAATTTTGTTTGAATTTATGCTTTTGTTTGAATAATTTTGTTCTATGTTCAGTGTATTTTTGTTTGAATTTCTGGTACATGTTAATAATTTTATTTTGTTTGAATTTCTATTTCTGTTTGAATAATTTCTGTTCTATGTTCATTGTTCAGTGTATTGTTGTTCATTGTATAATATATTTGTTGTTAAGTTACTAAAATTGCTTCTGATTGTTGTTCTGTTGTTCATTATTCAATGTTCAAGTTCAAAGGATGTCCTTAACAATTAACATAGAAAGTTTTTCCATTTTTTGTATATGGTAGTTGTTAAAAGTTTTTTGAAAATATAATCCACTTAAGAATCAATTTACATGTTTTCATCTTCAAATTATATTAAACTTGCATAGTGTTTAAATTTATATTTTACTGTTATTAATAATGTGGGAAGAACAAAGGATAGTTTTTTATGGTGAACAATAATAAAGAAAAGTTATTGTCATCACTCACAACATTGAATAAAATTGACGCACAAGTTTATATATAAAAGTAATAATACTATGATTTAGGTGTTCTTTGATCAAAACTTATAATGCATAATTATAAGAACAAATAAGTAGTTGATATAGATTAGACAGCTATTTGTTTTTCATTGTTTAGAGAAATTTATTGTTTTATTATTTTACTTGTTATTGATTCATTGATTTCATTGTTGCTGGATGTTGTTTTATTGCTGATTCACTGTTCATTATTTTATTTTTTGTTCATTCTTCAGGAAAATTACTTCTGATTGGTGGTTCACTGGTTCAATGGGTTTCTCTCTATGCATCAATTCTAGACCACATGTTTTGTAAACAAGATCTTGATTTTGTAAATTGCTTGTAAATTGATTTTGTTGTTTAATGTATTTGTTTAGTAAGTTTGATGTCAGTTCAAGTGAGAATATGGGTGACAATGACACCGGATTGCTGATTTCAATTGTGTATTTGTGTTGGTCAATTTCAATGTATAAGACTTTGTGAAATAGTATGGTAGTATTTTTTTGGAGTTGATTGAAAAAACTGAACAAACCGAACCAAACTAAACTGATTTTAATTGGTTTGGTTTGGTTCGGATGGCCTCGACTCCAAAACCGAACCAAACCGAACCGTAATTTAATTAGACGATCGGATCGGATGATATTTCTCTCAAAAACCGAATCAAACCGCACCGCGAACACCCCTACTCTTAATCATACCCTTGAGCCACTAGTCTAGCTTTGTTTTTAACAATATTACCATCCTCACCTGATTTATTTCGAAAGATCTATTTAGTACCAGTTACCTTCTTACCGTACGAATTAGGCACCAAAGTCCAAATCTCATTCTTCTCAGATTGGACCAATTTTTCCTCCATTGCCTTGACCCATGAAGAATCATTAAGGGCTTCCTCCATGTTTTGAGGTTCCACTTGAGAGATAAGCGCAAGATCATTAAGTTCAGCCCTTCTTCTACTTGAGGATCTTGTGGTAACTCCTTGAGATGGATCTCCAATAATAAATTCATATAGATAGTTATTCAAGAAATTCTATACTCTGGGTTTTGGTGTAGTGATCTCATATTAGGTATGATTGGGTTTTGTACTATTTGAGATTTTCAGAATTCTCTGCTTCAGTAGAAGACAAAATAGAATTGTCTCCTGCATTTTAGTTTGCAGAATCAGGAACAACATTTTTCAATGTGGGTTCTGATTTGTCTTCACTTTGGATCCTTTCTGAGTTTAATTTAGTTTCAATTCCTCCATCATTCTCCTTAATAACACTTGAAATTGTGTTAGATTCACAAAAGATAATATGTATGAATTCTTCAATAATTCTATGTTCTTTGCGGTAAACTTTATATGCTTTACTAGTGGTTGAATAACCAACAAAAATACCTTCATAAAAATTTGGATCAAACTTTCCAAGATTATCTTTAGCATTTAAAACAAAGCATTTGAATCCAAAAATATGAAAATACTTAAAATTGAGTGGTATTCTTTTCCAAAGCTCGTATGGTATTTTCTTTAAGACTTTTCGAATGATGGCTCGGTTCAAAATATAACAAACAGTATATACAGCTTCAACCCAAAGGAATTTGAAACTTTATTTTCATAAAGTATTGCCCTAGCCATTTCTTGAAGGCTTTTATTTTTCCTTTCAACAATCTTATTTTGTTGAGGTGTTCTAGGACATGAAAACTTTTGAGAAATTCCAAATTCCTCACAAAATAATTAAAAACCTTGGTTTTTAAATTCTTTTACATGGTCACTTCTTATGAAAATAGTTTTTAAATCTTTTTCATTTTGAATCTATTTTGCATAGAATTGAAAAAACTAAAAAGGCATCATTCTTATGAGTTAAGAAAAGAATCCATCCAAATTTTGTATAGTCATCAACCACCATCAAACCATAGTGTTTACCTCCTAGACTTTGAGTCCTAGTAGGACCAAAAAGATCAATATGTAGCATTTCTAATGGTCTTTTGGTAGAGATGTTATCCTTGTGTTTAAAAAAAACTTTTAGCTTGTTTACCTAATTGGCAAGCATCACAAGTGATGTCCTTGTCAAATTTGACTTTTTGGAAGATATCTAACGGAATTCTCTTTCACAACCTTAGAAATTTGAAACATGCTAGCATGTCCCAATTTCTTATGCCATAACCATTTTTTATATTCAATGGAAGTAAAACAAGCTACATTTTATTCTTTTAATTTCTCCAAGGTAAGTCCATACACATTATTGCATCTTTTGACTACAAACAAAGTTTTACTAGAATTTTCAGAAACAACTAAGCATTTCATTCTTTTGAAAATAACCAAATAACCTAAATTCACATAATTGGCGAATGCTTAGAAGATTATAATTCAGTCCATCAACCAAGAATACATCATTAGTGAAGGTAGAGAAACTCTTATCAACCTTACCTACGGCCACTATCTTTCCCTTTCCATCATCACCAAAAGTCACAAAGTCTTCATCAAGTTCCACATTCTTCATCATACTTGTCGAACTTGATGAAGAATGTGGACTTTCTGGTCATGTGCTTAGAGCATCAATTATCTAAGTATCACATGTCTTTCTTCTTCTTGGATATTAGAAAAACTGCACAATACTTTCAAGTGACCTTAGGTATCCAAACCATTTTAGACCAGTTAATGTTAAACCTTTTTGGTTGCCTAAGAGCATTATATTTGCCAATTACTTTGTAAACTTTATTACAAATCATTCTTTCAAAGATGAAGCATTGAATAGGTGAATGACCAAACCAATTGCATGTATGACAAAATTTTTTGCTTGTTGATTTTTCAAAGTGATTTGGTTTTTGAAAGCTTTTATTTTTGGACGTTGAGACTTCATTTTCAAAGCATAATTTTTCAAAAACAGATTCAGATTTTTCATGATATCCAACCCAACTCTTTCAAAAAAAGGTTTTTGACTAGCCAATAATTTGTCTAAGTTTTTAGAACTTGGGACAAATTTAGCTATGTCTTGATTTAAACCCTTAATCACTTTATGTAACCTTTCATTTTTTTCAATGCAATTTAAGTAGGTAACAACAGAATGCTTTTCATCAAGATTTTTTATTTTCAGATCTAAACCTTTTGTTCTCTTCAACAAGATCAACAGTACTTTTGACTTTTAATTTTTCTTTAAGGTAAGCATTTTTAGCTTTTAAAATATCATTTTTAGATTCAAGTTCATGGCATTGATTCAAAAAATTTCTAATCTTTTTAGTAAGATCATCAATAATGAGATGTAGTTCTTTATTAGTGGGTTCAAGAAAAATTACCTCATCATTTTGACTGTGTTTGGCCATTAAACATACTTGAGAGAGTTATGGTCTGATTCTTAATCCTCTTAGTGTCATTTTTCAGATCTTCCCAAAAAGCCATGAGCACTTTCTTCTTGTCCTTCTGAGATTTGTCTTCCCTCTTCAATTTGGGATAATCATATTTGTAGTGTCCATCTTTTTTGTAGTTGTGGCAAATGACTTTGCTAATGTTCTTCTTTGATTCCTTTGAGTTGCCTCCTCTGCTCCTTCCTTTTAGTCTTATCAACCTTCTAAGTTTTCTAGCAAAAAACACAATCTCGTTATCTGATAAACAGTCTCTGAATTCATCATCTAATAATTCAGCATAAGATTTTAGAGCACTTCTTTCTTTTTTGTGTCAATTTTCATGTGAGTGATGTCGTAAGCTAGTAACTTTCCTCTCAACTCATCATAGCTCATTTGGCTTGGGTTACTACTTTCAAAGATAACAATAGCCTTGATTTCTCACTCTTTTGTTTGACTTCTCAGGACTTTCCTCACCAACACTTGTTCGAAATGAGTAATTTCTATAGCATCCAAACTATTTATGATGATAGAGAACCTCTCAAATATTTCATCTATTGATTCTCCTTCCTTCATAGTAAATATTTCATACTCTTTGCTCAGCATGTCAATTCTTGTTTCTTTTACTTTTGTGGTGTCCTCATGTGTAACTTGGAGCTTATCCCAGATTTACTTTATTTTTTTGCATCTAGAAACCTTTCGGTATTCTTCAAAGCTGATGGCACAGTTTAGTATGTTGATAGCCTTGGCATTGAGTTGCACATTTTTCTTGTCGTTGTCATTCCATTTTGCTTATGCTTTAGGAGTAACAACACCTTCAGCGCTTGTTTTGGTTGAAATTTGAGGACCATTCATGATTATCTTCCAGAGGTTGTAATCCACAAACTGAACAAAGATCTTCATTCTTTCTTTCTAGTACTTGTAATTTTTTCGATAATGAAGGTTTTTTGTTAGATTGCCCTTCTGTCAGTGTGTAAGCCACTGTGTTAGATCCCATGTTGTTTGCCATCTGAATTTTACCTCCAAACTATGAAACTTGATCTCTTTGAGACCAAACTTTGATACCAATTGATAGATATCAGTGTCTAAGAGAAGGGGGTTGAATCTTGACCTCCTTTTATTTTGCTTGATTAATCTTGAAGTTGGATGGAATTTTTAGATTTAATAGTGTTACTTCTGGTGAAAAGTAAGAGATTATTTTATCTTTTCTCTTGTAGAAGGATGACCCAAAACTGAAATACGTACAAGGCATAAAGTTGTGAAGTCTAGCTGGATAGAATAAGTAGAAAATTATTTTGTTTTATCTCCTGAAGTGAAAAACCAAAAATAGAGAAGAGAAGAATAAGTGATACAGCCATATATCCTGATTCAGCTACTCATTGCAATATAGTCTACATACAGTCTCTATCATAACTATGATGGAATTTCACTATCTTTGAACGAGATTACATTCACTAATTTTTCCTAAGATTCTATCTAATCCTATCTGGGACAAATCTAGTTTCTAACTTAAACTAGATTTGACTAGGAACTCACTGTAACCTTCAACAACAAAGTGCTTACCAAACTTGTAAGAAAATCTCCTCAAGATCATGACAACAAAATAGAAATACATACAAAGAATTTTTGAGATAAACATAGGCTTTTCTCCAAGTCTAACTCTCTTACCTTTTTTCACTCAATGATTTTTTCTTACATACTTCACTATAATGCCTTTTACCATTGAAACAAAGAAAAACTAGACTGAGAAAGCATAATATTTAATAAAAATCATGAAGGAGAAGAATGGTAATAGCTCTGTAAGCTATGAGAACCCAAACGTTGTACTCTCACTCCTTACCTCATTCCTTGGCCGTTCACCCTTTTAATAGAAAAGTGAAGTTTCCAAAGTTTGAAACTTTTTTTTCAGCACATTGGACTTCTTCTCCTAAAAATTCAGTAGCAGCAGCGACATCACAAAGGAGAGATATAGTAGAGGCAATGACTGAATCATACATACATCCATACCTTCTATCTTCTCTTTCATCCGTTTTTTCAAATTGCTTGTTGAATTTAAACCCTTCATTCTTGCTTTGGTTCCAAGTTTGATTCTTGAATGTTGATTCACAACAGAGATTCATCATTTTCAACATCTTCAACTTTTCACTTCTATGTATGCAAGGAAAAGATTTCTTCACCGACCTTTAATGAAACATAAATATGAAAATGCTTTTTGTGATTTTCCCTTCGGATGTAATCTTTGCCTTTAGCCCTAACTTTTTTGACTTCCTCTTCTTACTTAGTTTTGATAACTCACCTTTTTAGTTCTTTGATTTTGTCCTAACTCAGAGCTTCCTCTTTTTTCTTTTTTTTGGCTTTTTCTTATAAGAAATCACGTGAGTGATGAAAAAAGGAGAAGATAGAGTTTTGGTTTGGTGGTGTGGTGTTTTGATTCAGATGCAAATGTAGTTTTGGTCTTTAATTTGCAACCAATTTGAATGAATGGACTTGGATCAATTGTTGGGCCTTGTGCTTGTGTTTGGGCCAGACTTAATTTTTTCTTTCTTTTTTATTTTGGTCAGATTGTTTGTTTTTATTTCCGATGAAAATTAGCCACTCATTCTTTGAATTAAATATGATGATATAAGTACTTTGTTTAAATTAAACCAATATTAAGCTTCATTAACTTGTTGGGCCTATTTTTTTTCTGGATCAGTGTTATTAAATTAATTTTTTGTACATTAAACAACTTAATCATATAAATAATTGTATTTTTCTTTTCAATAATAATATTCAATTATCATCTATAATATGTTGTTAGTTTTTTAAATTCAACATGTTTTATTTTTTAAAAAAGTTAAAATCTTGAATAACATTTTAAAATGAGATGTTTTGTATCTGTCTTTCAAAAATTTGAGATTTAACTCTAACTGTCGACTGAAACTCTACTTGTTGGGTTGCTAGGATTCGGTGGTCCAGGAACCTTTGGACCACTTAGTGGTCCAAGTAGAAAACATGTTTTTAGAGTTTTTTTATCAATTGTTACGTAGTTCTTGAACTAATTTTAATTACAAATCAACCCCATATATTTTATTTAATTATAAAAATAGTTTTTTATTTTATAAATTATTATTTTATCAATTATCTATTATATTTATTAACAATCAAATACAAAAATAACAACCAATTATATCCTCCATTCATCCTAATAATTCCAATTGATTAAAAAATTAACTTTGATCTCGTTACGTTTGTCCATGACTTCCAAATCGTGTTTCCTTGAAATTCAATCGATTGGTTTTTCAAAACAATCGATTGAATGATAACTCAATCAATTGGTTTACACTATATCACAAAACAATCGATTGAAAGTTGTAAGTTAGAATGGTAAAAAGCTTATTGTTTATACTTTCCAATCGAATGAATGCCTCAAAACAATCAATTGAATTCACGAAAACAACATGGATTT
>NC_029777.3:87079510-87081121 GCF_000817695.3 Arachis duranensis
AGTTCTATCTTTTTTAATTAAGTTAGCTTTAAAATACCAATAATGTTTTTTCATGTGCTGCTTTTAATCTAAAATCCTAGAAAAAAATTGATTTAAAATATTATAATGTTATTATATTAGCACAACACTTTATTTTTGTATGATAAATATAAGTACATTTTTATATAAAGTATTTAAAGTATATAAAAATGTACTCCTATTATAAAAAAAATATTTAAAAAGTCATTAAATTTTTATATGTTATTAAAATTTAATAAATACAAGTACATTTTTATATGTTATTTTTAATTCAATGTACTAATAGGAGTTAAAATTAATTTATATTTAATAATTTTATACTAAAATTAATTTACTATAATCTTGTTTTATACTTCTTTTAGTATATTTTTTTATATTATATAGTATTTTTTCTAGTATCTTATTGTACAATGTGTAATTCGAATTACCATTTGATTCGAAATGTGAGTAATTCGAATCAATTTGATTCGAACTTCCTCCTACTCACGTGTTCTTACTAATTCGAATTGATACAATTCGAATTATGCTTTTATAATTCGTTCTAAGTTGATTCGAATTACTTGTATGCAATGGTTGGGAATAATTGGAGCTGTATTGATTCGAATTATTAAGGAATGTAATTCGAATAAAGTTGTTTCGAATTACATTAAAGTGTGCTTTGGTGAATTCTTGTATCAGATTCTTGTTTGGCTTATATGCGTAATAAACTTCTCTCCTTGGCTTAAATACGTTTTTTACCCTCAGTTTTATATTAACTCTAAATATATTAAAAGAATTTACTCAATATATTCTAACATTTAACTAATTGCAAACACTTATCCCAAAACATATTTACAAAAATTAGAGCACTGGTTACTAATATTTTAACGAAACTAAATTTGTGCATAACACAAATAAATAAATTAAGCATACTTACTACTTGATACGCTACTACCTTATCAATATCATATACTTTTTGTATTTTTTACTCTGCCTTACTTGAATAAAAGCAAAAGGTACTATTGATCGGCAAAATTAATTTTATAAATTACCAATCTATAAATTAATTTTACGTACCATTACCAATCGATTGAAATTGGCAAAACATTCAACTTCATCACCTTCCAATATATTACCAATCGATTGAATTTGGCTAAAACTTCGATGTCATCACTTTCCAATCGATTGTATTTGGCAAATCCATGTTGTTTTCGTGAATTCAATCGATTGTTTTGAGGCATTCATTCCATTGGAAAGTATAAACAATCGATTGGTATAAGCTTTTTACCATTCTACCTTACAACTTTCAATCGATTGTTTTGTGATATAGTGTAAACCAATCGATTGAGTTATCATTCAATCGATTGTTTTGAAAAACCAATCGATTGAATTTCAAGGGAACACAATTTGGAAGCCATGTAACGAGATCAAAGTTAATTTTTTAATCAATTGGAATTATTAGGATGAATGGAGGATATAATTGGTTGTTATTTTTGTATTTGATTGTTAATAAATATAATAGATAATTGATAAAATAATAATTTATAAAATAAAAAACTATTTTTATAATTAAATAAAATATATGGAGTTGATTTGTAATTAAAATTAGTTCAA
>NC_029777.3:87082436-87087832 GCF_000817695.3 Arachis duranensis
AAATTTTATAGTATATACTAATAGTCAATAACACACGTAAAAAGAGAGAAAAAATTATTATACATATTTAGTGGAAGTAGATAATATTTTTATTTACAAAAAATATTATCTTTTTATTTATAACGTATATATTTAATTGGACGAGTGTAATAAAGTTCGCCGAAAATTAGGCGAACTTCAGGTATTATGTGAAGTTCATCGAGGGTTGGACGAACTTCTTTTAAATAAAAAAAAATTGAATTCTGTAAGTATAATACCCACACTTAATTGGCCCTAGGATCACTCACTCATATAAATAACGCTATCATATTTTCATCTTTCAAACTTACTAGCACTCATAAAACAAAGGAGAGAATTTCAAAACATACTCATTTTCATTATGGAACACATAAAATACATAAGGCATATATGCCTTTATATAGGCAAAGTTTCATACTAAAAGTTCATGACTCTACTAACTTCTTAATACACATACTTATCCAACTTTGCTTCTTCCTTTGACTATTCAAATAAGTAATTTCTAGCACATCTTGAAAATTCTTCATTAAGCTTAGTCATCAATCTTGAACCTTTCAATGCACTTCATGATTCTTCTAGTATGGAGGTGATGAGTGCAACTTCCTTTCAATTCCAATTCAATTTGATTTTGAACTTCTTCATTGTTGTAGAATGTTGTAGTTATACTACTCTCTTGAATGTTCTTGGTTATTCTCCAAATTTCCAACATCTTCTAGTAAATTAATGATTATTGTTTTCAATTCAAACTTTGCTTCTTCGATCTTCCATGGAATACTGGATTTTTGCAAAGTGCAATAGCTGACTTGTTATCGCAAAATATTGTTGTTGGAGTATTTTGTTTCTCGTTCAATTCCTCAAGAATTCTTCTTAGCCAAACTGCTTGTGTTGCACAACTTGCTGCTGCTATATATTCTGCTTCTGCTGTAGATAGTGCTACTACTGGTTGTTTCTTTGACGACCATGAAATTGCACTAGAACCAAGATGAAATACAAACCCCGAAGTACTTTTTCTTGTTTCTATATCTCCGACCCAATTACTATCAGTGTAGCCAACAAGGTTTACTTCATTAGTATTCTCATAATAAATTCCATCATTTAAAGTACCTTTGATATATCGAAAAATTCTCTTTGCCACTTGCAAATGGTTGGTACAAGGCTCCTCCATAAATCTGCTAAGCAAACCAACTCCAAATACAATATCTGGTCTAGTCGCAGTTAAGTACCTTAGACTTCCAATCAAGTTTTTGTAATATGTAGGATTCACTGTTCTTCCTTTATCTTCTCTCAGCAACTTGAACTTCTTTTCGACTGGAGTAGAAACTGGCTTTGAATGCTCCATCTGAAATTTCTTCAAAATATCATTTGCATATTTCTTCTGAGAAATGAAAATTCCATCATCTCTTTGAACCACTTCAATGCCAAGAAAGTAAGACATCAAGCCCATATCTGTCATTTCAAAGTGCTTTATCATAGCCTCCCTGAATTCTGCAATTATTTTCAAATTGTTCCCAGTAAAGATCAAATCATCAACATAAAGACACACGATCAAGATATCTCCAGGTTCAACGAACTTGATATAAAGAGTATGTTCAAATGGACATCTTTTAAAACCATTCTCAATGAAATAAGAATCAATCTTCTTGTACCATGCTCTTGGTGCTTGCTTTAACCCGTACAAAGCTTTCTTTAATTTATAAACTTTATCTTCTTTTCCAAGAACTTCATATCCTGCAGGTTGCTCGACATACACTTCTTCTTTTAAAGTGCCATTTAGAAATGCAGACTTAACATCCATTTGATGTATCTTCCACTTATTTTGAGCCGAGAGTGAAATAATCATACGAATAGTGTCTAACCTAGCAAAAGGAGCAAATACTTCAAAATAATCGATACCTGGCTTTTGTTTGTATCCCTTAGCAACTAATCTTGCTTTGAAACGATCAACTTCACCATTGGGTTTGTATTTAGTCTTGTAAACCCACTTTACTCCAATCGGCTTCTTATCTGTTGGTAAATCTGTCAGCTCCCATGTGTCATTCTTTTCAATGGCATGAATCTCCTCATCCATTGCTTTCTTCCAATTGTTGTTTTTAAAGGCTTCTTCAAAGTTCAACGGCTCACAATCTGAAAATAGAGCAAAATTTATGATTTCTTCATCAGACGGATCGTTGTCATTGCCAACTTCATAATCTGCTAATCTAGCAGGTAGTCTCTGCTCTCTTTGAGGTCTTCTAGATGATTCAGGTTGTTCGGTTGCATCTGGTTGTCTTTCTTCTTCATCATCACATGTATTTGAAATTACAATCGGATGTTTTTCTATCTTTCTGTCCCAGTCCCATATGTCTTTCTCGTCGAACGTCACGTCTCTGCTGATGATCACTTTCTTTGATTCTGGATTGTACAACTTGTATGCTTTTGAGTCTGTGCTATAGCCAATAAAGATACACTTCTCGCCTTTGTCATCTAACTTTTTCCTTAATTGATCTGGTACGTGGGCATAAGCAATACACCCAAAGACTCTGAAATGATGAATGGAAGGTCGCTTTCCACTCCAAGCTTCCGCTGGAGTTTTATCACGAACACTTTTTGTTGGACACCTGTTTAAAATATGAACTGCTGTTGCGACTGCTTCTGCCCAAAACTCTTTAGGCATTTGTTTTGACTTGAGCATGCATCTGACCATATCCATGATGGTTCTATTCTTTCTTTCACCAACTCTATTTTGTTGAGGAGTATTGATAAGAAATTTTCTTTCAGCAACTCCATTTTGTTGAGGAGTGTATCTAGTTGTTAGTTGGTGTTGAATTCCGTGTTGCTTAAAGTATTCTGAACATGTAAGATATTCTGTTCCTCTGTATGTTCTGAGAATTTTGATTTTACCGCCACTTTATTTTTCGACAAACGCCTTGAATGTCTTAAAGACATCACATGCTTCTGATTTCTGCTTCAGAAAGTATACCCATGTATATCTACTAAAATCATCAATAAAAGTGATAAAGTACCTGCTACCACCATTACTTGGAACTTCTACAGAACAAAGATCTGAATGCACAATTTCAAGTAATCTTCTAGCTCTCCAAGACTTTCCTGTAGGGAATGGATCTCTGTGCTTCTTTCCCAGTTGATAAATCTCACAAACACAATTGGGAATATGAATCCGTGGTAGACCAGAAACAAGTCCTTTTCTTGACAGGTAGTTTAGGCCAGAAAAATGAAAGTGCCCAAACCGCATATGCCACAACCAGTTATCATCAAGTATCACAGAACTCATGCAAGAGGGATTAACATGTCGAATTTTTAATGGAAACATTCTGTTTGAGGTCATCTTTGCTTTATCTATGAACCTTCCGTTGTTGTCAAATACAGTACAATATCCATGATAAGTTATCATCTTATATCCCTTCTCATATAATTGCCACATACTTAGTAAATTGTAATCAAGTTCAGGAGCATTCAAAACATCAGAAATATAACTCAGAGAACCATCTTTCAATCTAATTGGTATGTGCCCTTTTCCTTCAATAGGGATCTTTGTATTTAATTTAGCGTTCAATCGATTGGTTAATATGACCAATCGATTGATTTATGCAAAAACCATGCTTCCTTGCAATTTTCAATCGATTGTTCAGTGATAAACTGAAATCTAATCGATTGAGTTAGAATTCAATCGATTAGTTTGATAGTCCAATCGATTGGTTTTCAAAGAAACACGATTTTGTAATTCCTCACGAAGTCCCGGATCAAATTTAATATTTAATCGATTGGAATAGCCAAAAAATTTATTAGGATCAATGGAAGATCTAATTTGTTATTGTTTTTGTTCTTAATTGTTAATAAACATGATAGATTTATGATAAAATAATTATTTATAAAATAAAAAATTATTTTTATAATTAAATAAAATATATGGAGTTGATTTGTAATTAAAATTAGTTCAAGAACTACGTAACAATTGATAAAAAAAACTCTAAAAATATGTTTTCTACTTAGACCACTAAGTGGTCCAAAGATTCTTGGACCACTGAATTCTGTGCCAACTAACATTATAACAAGTCACAGTTATTGCAACATCAATCGAATCCTGTAAAGTAAAAATTCATCAAATTAAAACTTAAAATTATTTAAAATAAAAAGTATTTTAAGTTGAAAACTTTTAAATATTCAAATAACACTTTTAGAGGTATATTTTTTTATTTATAATTTATATTTTTTAAAATTGTAATTTTGGCGTGTATGACGTTTTTGTTTTCAAATTTAAAAGAGAATAATTAAATTATTGAAAATGGTTGAATGTATATTTTTTATGCTGGAACGGTGACTGTTATTTATTTTAGTTGATATAAAAAAGAATCTTTTTTGTTTTATTAATTTACTCATAAAAAATATATTAATTACGGTGACAAATTTTGAAGTATTATAAATGGGTCGTGTATTTATACCATCATACCCTCTATTCTGTGAAGATGGCTTATTAATTTGGTTGGCCCAATATCCCTCCGGAAATTTGTTATACTCTACCATTTTAATGCCATTGTTAAAGGAGAATAAATTCTCTCCATTTTTTTTAAAATTATTTGTTAAAGTGTGATTTTTTATTTTATATTTTTTAAATAAAACAAAAAATATATATAAAAAATATTAAATAATAAAACATTATACTTTACCCAATAATTTGAAAAAA
This sequence comes from Arachis duranensis, assembly GCF_000817695.3. Taxonomy (NCBI): domain Eukaryota; kingdom Viridiplantae; phylum Streptophyta; class Magnoliopsida; order Fabales; family Fabaceae; genus Arachis; species Arachis duranensis. The sequence goes on from NC_029777.3 coordinate 87,087,136, forward strand.
AAATTACGAAAATCCACTCCTATTGTTAAACTCAACTAATCTAACAACAAATTCTTAGAGCTTGCAGTAAAATCTACTTTTTCTGCTATGTTTTCAGTGTATCTACTGTACAATTTAAAAAAAAAAAAAAACCAATAATTCGTGTTACTCAAAAAAAGAAAAAAATTGCTATATCTATACGTATAGATATTTTTTGGCATCCATACTATAGCAGCTCCTCATAAAAAATATTTGTAAATTAAAAAAATGAATTTAAATTTAAAAAACAAAATAAGTATTTTTTATATTAAATTATATATTGAGAGTGGATATAAATATTGATTATAAAAAATTTTAATAAATAGAAATAAAAATAAATTTAAGACTCTTTAGTTTTTAAATTTAAACAAGATATATTGTAACATTACGAGATTTCATTTTTCTTTTTTCGAATAGACTTATCTGAACACTTTTTTTTATTTTTATACATACAAAAATGGATTTTTTTAAATTAAAATAAAAAAATTTTAATTTTTTTAAAAAATATTCTATCTTTAATTTCTAAAATTTAATTTTTTTTGTTTAAGAGAAATTTGTCCAACTCTACTCATCTAATTAAATACATGTTATAAATAAAAAGATGATATCTTTTGTAAATAAAAATATCATTATCTTTATCGAATATCTAAAATATATATTTTTTGTTTTTACTTTTTAT
>NC_029777.3:87090938-87136488 GCF_000817695.3 Arachis duranensis
GCCTTGAATGTCTTAAAGACATCACATGCTTCTGATTTCTGCTTCAGAAAGTATACCCATGTATATCTACTAAAATCATCAATAAAAGTGATAAAGTACCTGCAACCACCATTACTTGGAACTTCTACAGAACAAAGATCTGAATGCACAATTTCAAGTAATCTTCTAGCTCTCCAAGACTTTCCTGTAGGGAATGGATCTCTGTACTTCTTTCCCAGTTGACAAATCTCACAAATACAATTGGGAATATGAATTCGTGGTAGACCAGAAACAAGTCCTTTTATTTACAGGTAGTTTAGGCCAGAAAAATAAAAATATCCAAACCGCATATGCCATAACCAGTTATCATCAAGTATCACAGAACTCATGCAAGAGGGATTAACATGTTGAATTTTTAATGGAAACATTCTGTTTGAGGTCATCTTTGCTTTATCTATGAACCTTCCGTTGTTATCAAATACAGTGCAATATCCATGATAAGTTATCATCTTATATCCTTTCTCAGATAATTGCCCCATACTCAGTAAATTGTAATCAAGTTCGGGAGCATAGAAAACATCAGAAATATAACTCAGAGAACCATCCTTCAATTTAATTGGTATGTGCCCTTTTCCTTCAATAGGGATCTTTGTACTATTACCAAACTTCAATAATAGTTTAACTGAATCATCTAATGAAGAAAATAATTTTTTTCTACCAGACATATAATTACTACAGGCATTATTCAAGTACTATATATTTTCATCTTTAGCACATAAATTATTTGTAAAAAAATAAAGTTTAAGTACTTGAATTATCATTAATATTTTGATGTTGGTTTTCTGTAACGTGTGCTTGATTGTTATTTATCATTTTGAATTTGCAATCTGTTGTTTTGTGTCCAAATTTTTCACAATGAAAGAAGTTAAAATTGGTTCGTTCTTGATGAAATACTTTCCACAATGAAAACAGTTGAAATTGGTTCTTTCTTGATAAAAATTGCCTCGACCTCTTCCTCGGTTGACAGGCCTAAAATTTGTTCCACCTCTTCCTTGATTAGGTGGTGTAAAATTATTGTAACTTCCTTGGTTGTAATTGGCACGACCTCTACCTCTGAAACTTCCTCTACCTCTACTTTGAAAATTAAAACCACGACCTCGTCCTTCTTGTGTACGGTTTAATTCTGCAACGTTGTTGAAATTCACTCGGCTTTTCAGGGCTTCCTCGGTTGATTTTTCAGACTTCTCTAGTATTCTACTGATGTGGCTTTCCATGGTTCCTTGCAACTCTGCAATCGTCATAGTATCCATATCGTGGGACTCTAGTATCGTAGTCACCACATGGTCATACTTCATCGGCATGGTGCGAAGAATTTTTTTCACCACTTTGCTATTGGACATATATTCTCCATAGACTCTCATTTTATTGACAAGATCTGTAACACGAGTAAAATATTGCTCAACAGTTTCTGAGCTAGACATCTCGTACCTTTCATATTCTCTTCTTAAAGACTGTAGCTTTGCTTTTTGAGCTTTATCTACACCTTTGTATGACAGCTTCAACGTGTTCCATGCTTCCTTTGCACTTTTGGCATTTGCTATTTTGCCAAACACCGTATAATCTACTCCTTGATGAATTTGAGATAGCGCCAATTGATCTCTCCTTTGTTGGGCAGCATCTGCTCCTTCTTGCAAACCTGGTTCAAAGAAGTTCCATAGGTTCTGGGCCTTCAAATGGGTAGACATCAAAGTCTCCCAATAACTATAATCAAGTTTCCCATCTAACTTGGGATCGGACCACACAATATTGAAAGTGTTTTCATACCGACTTTATGAATAAACAACTATGTGAGAACTCTCTCACACCTCACAAACTCTCAAACACCAGGCGCTGGATTAACCAGCTCTGATACCAATTGTAAGTATAATACCCACACTTAATTGGCCCTAGGATCACTCACTCATATAAATAACGCTATCATATTTTCATCTTTCAAACTTTCTAGCACTCATAAAACAAAGGAGAGAATTTCAAAACATACTCATTTTCATTATGGAACACATAAAATACATAAGGCATATATGCCTTTATATAGGCAAAGTTTCATACTAAAAGTTCATGATTCTACTAACTTCTTAATACACTAAACTTTGCTTCTTCAATTCTTTAACCATGCTTCATGAAAATTTTAATCTATGCAAGTTGATTTAAAATTTTTAATCAACAAATTCTGGAAATTAAAGGTAGAATAATTTATTTTGGAATTAATTTTTTTATTTTAATTTAAAAAAATCTCATAAAAAAATTGCTAGATGAATTTTCTTTCGAAATCTAAAAAATGTGTGCCACTATATCTACGTTAACTATAAAAGAGAAACGAAAACGCCACAAAATGAGAAGAACATAGTATAATATAAGAGGATTATTGAAATTTAAAATCTAAAAATATTATAACAACAAACAATATAATGAGAGGGATAAGAGAGAAAAAAAAAAGAAAAGAAAAAAGAGTGAATGAAAAAGAAAAAAAGAAAAAAAAGTTTAATTATTTTGTAAGTGTTCATAGTTTTATTAATTTTTAATAGGTTGTTACTTTTTTTTTAATTGGGTCTTTATACATTAATTTTTTTTTCAATTTAGTCTCAGATAATGTTAAACGTAAAAAAAACATTAGTAAATTATGAAATTACTTGTATATCTTTATCTTTCATCTATAATAGCTAAGTTCATATTTCTCTGAGATGTTTTTTCTTTCTCGTTTTCTCTTCTTCTCAGTTTTTCTCTTCCAACACACATTGTAATCTGCCTAACTTACCTCACAGCTCGTTTTTTTTATCAATGGCATAAAGTTCATTCTCAACCAACCGAACAATTTTGATAGTTAAAAAAAGAGAGTACTAGTAAAAGAAGTTTCTCTATACCTAATAAAGCACCACTTACAACATAAGGAAAATATATTAGAACATTGAACATAAAGAGAAAGCCCCATATATAAGATGACATGAAAAGAGCAAAACAATAGCAGTATGCCCCATATATAAGATGACATGAAAAGAGCAAAATAATAGCAGTACTATTTAGTATATTACTTCATATACAACAACTTACAAACTTGCTTACACATTTTTACTTTGCGAACCAAACAAAAATTATAGAAAAAGACATATGGTAATAATTACATTTTCTTAACATCAGAATTTATAGAATTATAAATGGAATTAAAAAAACATTAATAAAATAAATGGTAGCACAAAATAGCTAATCTCAACTAAATAAATTACAGAATTACACGAAAAGTACCACCAAGTGAACACAATTCCTGTCATAAGGCACAAATAAAGAAATTCACGGCATCTTAATTCAGCTTGACTCGAGCTTAGCAAAAAATTCAAACTCAAACTTCAACCTAAAAATGTTAAAGTATGACTTTAATTTAAATAAAAAAAGATTACTATGCACAACAAAAAAACTAAGCAAGAACTATAAAAAAGAACATGATTTATCCCATTCTGATTGAGAAAGATTTATAAAACTGTACATATTAAACAAAATAATAAAAAACAAAGTAATTGAACCCCTCCCCACTTTCTCAAATAAATTCATAAATCATTTTATCAAAAAAATTGACATGCTTAAACCTAAGAAATCAACCTTAAAAAACAGAAATAAAAATTAAATCATCACCTGTTGTTGTAGAGCCAGCTCAGGCAGCAAGGACAAGACGAAGGCACGGCGCAGCAAGATGAGGGGAGGCGACACAATAGGAGGCAATGGATCCACTGATAGTGGACTAGCAGAGCACCCGTCGACGACGACCACCAAGCAACGGACGACGACACCACAATGCAACGTAGGAGAAATACGGCTAGACGGAAACTTTAGAGAAGAACTTAGGGATGGCTTGGGTTCTGATTTTAGGACAAAATACCAAGAGTTTTTTTAGTATTTTAAAAGTACGAAAGTGCCCTCAATTAGGTATTCTAATCCAATTATGAGAATATTCGTTTTTTCAATAGAATATTCTATTATTTTAAACGTTTTTGTCACGACAAGGACTAAATTGAAAAAAAATAACGTATAGGGACCCAATTGAAACGAAAAGAGTATAAAGATCTAATTGAAAATTCAATGAAACTATAAGAGCCTGCAGAATAATTAAACCAAAATAAAAAAAGGGTCACGACTGCCTTGTAGATTAAATTCGTAGCGTCAACCCTCCACACAAAGATGGATTTCCTCTCCCTTTTCTGCACAAAGGAGAGAAAGAGGATTTCTCAAAATATTCTTGTTCTCATTTCAAATATTCACAGATATGAATAAAACAATGATACTTACAAAAAGAGAAATGGGAATCAATGATAAACCCTATTTTTAGGGTTTATCTTGTGCTTAATTTAGTAGATTTTATTCATTATTATCATACTTATTCATATAATTCGCATATTTTACATTTTCCTTCTTAATTTTGTACTATGAGTGAAAACATGCTTTTTTTTTACCTTAAATTAGCTAATTTTAATCCTCTCTTATTACCATTCGATGCCGTGATATATTTGCTGAGTATTTTCAGGGTTTATAGGGTAGGAATAGTTTAGAGGATGAAAAGAAAGCATGCAAAAGTGGAAGGAACACAAGAAATTGAGGTTTTGGGAAGCTGGCAGCGACGCGCACGCGTGGTATGATGCGTACACATGACTGGCACAGGATACAAGTGACGCGTATGCGTGGAACGACATGTACGCGTGACCAAGTTTTTGATTCAGCGACGCGTACGCGTGACAAAGCGTCACGTACTGCAGATATTAGAAAACGCTGGGGGCGATTTCTCGGCTGGTTTTGGCCCAGTCTCAAACCCGAAAATACAGATTAGAGGCTGCAGAGTGGGGGAATCATTCATTCACTTCTCATTCATCATTCATTCACAATTAGTTAGGTTTGAGATGTAGTTTTCTAGAGAGAGAGAGGCTCACTCCTCTCTCTAGGTTTTAGGATTTCTCTATTCAATTTCTTCTCAAATTCAGATTCAATGTTCCTTTAATTTAGTTTTCCTTTACTCTTGTTTGTTCTAGCATCTTATTTTTTTAGTTTATTTGTTATTGCTTCCATTTGTTTACTTCATTATTGATGCACACTTGCCCCCTTTGATTTAGATTAATGCAATTTATACTTTTATGGTATTGTTCTTTCTTTAATCATTGGTTATTGTTATCTTGCAATTGGGTATCTTAGATTTTATTATCTCTTATTAATTTTCTATGTTTTTATTCTGTGCCTTCTAAGTATTTGATAAAATACTTGGGATGATTTTAATTTAGATTTTTATGTTCTTAACTTGGATTAATTAATTAGAGACTCTTGAGTTATCAAAAGTCTTTTGTTGATTGGTAATTGAGACTTGCTAGTTGGCTTATACTTCACTAAATCTAGTCTTAGATTAGCACTTGTGAACCTAAGCTGATTTTACTCACTTGTCTTACCTTCATTGTTAGAGGTTAACTAAGTGAAAGTAAAAGACAATTACCATCACAATTGATGATGATAATGAGGATAGGAATTCCAATTCTCAATCCTTGCTAGGACTTTTCTTAATTTTTATTTTACTTCCTTGTTATTTACATTTCTTGTCTCCTATTTCAAAATCAAAAAAGATATAATCTCATAACCAATAATAAACTATACTTCCCTACAATTTCTTGAGAGACGACCCGAGGTTTAATACTTCAGTTAATTTTATTGGTTCGCTTAAGTGACAAACATATTAAATTTGATTGAGGTTGAATTGTTGGTTTAGAATTATACTTGCAACATGAATATTTTTGTGAAAATATTTACCGATATTTTTTCGCCCATCAATCAACTTAGGTTGATTGAATGATCAGCTCATTTGTCAGTTTTATAAGTTCGAGAATTCGAATCTTATCTTATATATACAACAACCCATTGACTAAAAACAGAGACAAAAAGAACCCCAAAAGATGCTAACAACAAATAAGTTTTCGAAAAATTTAAAAACACAACAAAAAATAGATATTAAATATATATTCTAGAAAAAGACTTTAGATATCAGATATTGATGCAAATTTTTGCAATCATTATTAGAAAAATAATATCTTTACATCCTTAAAATTTGATAATTTTATGTCACGTAAATTTTTTAAAAGAAAGTTTTTTTTGTGTGAATTACCATATTTTTTTTGAAAAATAAAAAGAAAAATTCAGAGATAAAATTAATAGTTTACTTTGAATTTTTTATGCATATTCTAAATATTTATTTAAATATTGTCCGAAAAATTTAGATCAAATAGATTAGTTATTTGCTAAATACAAATTTATTTTGTCACTTATAAAAAAATATAATAAATATTAGTTATTTTTGTCACATTTTTATATTGTTCACGAACTGTTTTGTTGATAATATTTTTTTGAAACTTTAGCTTTTTGTTTGTAGTTAAATTTTTTAAGTACTAAATTGATAGTTAATCCATTATTTTTTTAACAAAAAATAAAAGATATACAAAAGTGATATACATAAAAGTGATGTTTATAACATTATTCGAGAAGAAATTGTATTAATGTATAATTGATTAAACAAATTATTAATGTATGCCAATTTTTGAACGAGATAATTATCTATAAAATAAAACTAAAAATTCGAAACAAACAATTATTGAAGCATCGGAGTACTATATATTTTGTTTTTGTTCGGGTTAAGGATATAGTTTACAAAAGAAAATTTATTATTGGAAAAAACAAAAGATAATTTATTTAATTAATATCATTGATGATATAGTCATCATCAATATAAGTTATAACTCAGCCTCGTAATCGCCATCAACATGAGCTATAATTCATTATCATCCGTTATAACTCGGATTTTATGAGCCACAACTCGGTAACATCAACACACTCTATCATAACCGACGTATAAACGGCTTACTAATCAATGACATTATTAACTGTTCCAAAACTGATGATTACAAAGATGCAACGGACAAAGAAAACCCATTATATAAAGAAAGGTAAAGTGTATCTCGATTTCAGGTTCGAATAAGACAAAATACTGACTTAAGCATCGGAGTGCCTTTGCAGGTACACTCCTCCTCCTCTTCATTGCTCGTACTCCCATACTACTGCACAAGAAAAAAGCTCGGACCCAAGAGTTGGAGGATTTAGCCTCCGAGGATATAGCTCGGCGGACACCAGGTAGTTGAAGCCGATCTATTCAGCAGGCAAGATCAATTAGCGCCCACTGTGGGGCCGAGAAAATCGATTCTTTCTTTTGGTCCCATTACCTTCTCTCACACTCATGGCTGACATACCACCTCCTTCACTATCCGAACTTATACGGATGGTGGCTGAGCTACAACAAGCTAATCAGCGTATGGCCGATGAAAATCAAATGATGGCTGCTCAGATCGCTGAACTAAACCATGCTCGGATCGAATATAACGGCATTCATCACCAGCAACCAGAAGATAATGAGCACCATTTCCAGCCCTCTCATGTTTCGGAGACTATCCGAGCCGAGGAGGTTCAACCCGAAGATGAAAAGGAAGAGTCCGACGAACTTGTAGGACCCTTCACAGAAGAAGTAACGAACTTCGAATTGCCGAAGAGATTCACCCTGCCACTCACCCTCACCCCCTATGATGGGCTCGGAGACCCGAAGAAATTTCTCAAAAAGTTCCGATCAATAATGATCGTCAACGGTGCATCGGATACTGTTTTATGCCGTTGTTTTCCAAATTATTTAGATGGTCCTGCACTTGATTGGTTGTGTGCTTTGCCTGTAGGTTCTATCTCGCGATTTCAGCAGCTGGCGAAGCTATTTGAAGAACACTTTGCCGGGTCTGCGATTTATCTGCACGACTCTAATTATCTGAATACGATCAAACAGTGACTGAATGAAAGCCTGAAGGACTACATGACCCGCTTCACCAAAGTCGCCATCAGCATACCAGACCTCCACCCCGAGGTTCAACTACACGCAATCAAAAGCGGACTTCGCCCGGGAAAATTCCAGGAGATCATCGCAGTGGCCAAGCCGAGGACCCTTGCAGAGTTTCGCAAGAAAGCAAAAGGCCAAATTGATATCGAAGAACTCAGACAAGTTCGAAAATCTGAAAAGACAAACTACCGAGATGATGATAAGGCTCTAAGCACTAAGAAAAATTTTAAACTAACCCCTCGTTTTGATTCCTATACGCAGTTCAATACTAAACGGGAGGACATAATTAGAGAAATCTTAAATTCAAAGCTCATCAAACCACCAAGAAAGGACGGTACTTATCAAGATACAAAGAACGTGGACAAGTCTAAATATTGTGCTTTCCACCAGAAACACGGTCACAACACTGACGATAGGCAGAAACAAGTCTAAAGAATGCAGGTGCAACTTATCAACATCTTATGGACAAGGTCTTCGCCAAACAGATAGGCAGAAACATCGAAGTCTATGTCGATGATATGGTCGCCAAGACACAGATCGGGAAAAACCATCTCGAGGACTTAGCAGAAATATTCGGCCAAATACGCCATTGCAACATGCGCCTCAATCCCGAAAAATGTGCATTCGCTGTTCAAGGGGGTAAGTTTTTAGGATTCCTACTAACACGCAGGGGAATCGAGGCGAACTCAGACAAATGCCGAGCAGTTCTGGATATGGCCAACCCGACAACAATAAAGGAAGTTCAGCGCCTTACAAGACGACTTGCCGCCCTCTCAAGATTTGTCCCATGCCTAGCTTCAACATCTATTCCTTTTTTCCAAACAATAAAAAAGAAAAGCAAATTTCAATGGAACGACGACTATGAGAGAGCTTTTACAAAACTATAAACAACCCTCTCACAACCTCTGATTATGCAAAAACCCCTCCAAGGGGAAAATTTGTTTTTATATTTATCAGTTACTGATTGGGCGATAAACTCGGCTCTTGTTACAAAAAGGAACAAAGTTCAGCATCCGATATATTTTGTCTGTAAAACTCTTCAGCATGCCGAGCTCAACTATCCGAGGATAGAGAAGCTCGCATTAGCTCTGATATTCTCGGCTCGACGACTCCGACCTTATTTCCAGAGCCATGTCATCTACGTCAGAACAGACCATCCATTAAGACAGGTATTACACAAACCAAAAATTGCAGGCAGACTTATAAAATGGGCAGTGGAGTTGTCTGAGTTCGACATCAGGTTCCAATCCAGAGGCCCAATTAAGTCCCAATTTTTGGCCGATTTCATAGCCGAGCTTACAATACCATCAGAAGAAGATCACACAAAGCAGTGGACTTTGTATGTGGACGGCTCCTCCAATAATGGAGGCTGTGGAGCTGGAGTTTGTCTGGAGGCCGAAGATGGTTTCATTCTGGAACATTCTTTACACTTAGCTTTCAAAGCCAGTAGCAATCAATCCGAATATGAAGCATTACTCGCCGGACTACGACTTTGTCTGGATCTCCAAATATCAGTAATAAAGGTATACTGCGACTCTCTACTAATAGTACAACAGGTAAACGACCTTTTTCAGGTAAAGGATCCTCTTCTATCTAAATATCTAATATTAGTAAAAAAATTAACTGCAAAATTCTCCAAATTTGAAATACAACACATACCACAAGAACAAAATCTGCAGAACACACACTGGTGCTCGGAGCTTAACAACAAAGGTCCTCCGCGCTGGATTCTTCTGGCCAACTTTACAGCACGATAGCCAACAGAAAATCCGGACCTGCAACAACTGCCAGAAACATGCACCACTTATACATATTCCCGTCGAGGAATTGCATCACTCTGACATCAGCTGGCCTTTCAACCAATGGGGGTTAGATATACTCGGTCCGTTCCCCACGACACTGGGTCAGGTAAAATTTCTCATAGTCGGCATCGACTATTTCTCAAAAATGGGTGGAAGCCCAACCTTTGGTGAAAATCACATCCCAACAAATTATTTCTTTCATTTGGAAAAATATTATTTGCCGTTTTGGAATACCTAACCATATCATAACTGACAATGGTCGCCAGTTCGCAGATCAGAAATTTCAGTCTTTTTTGCAGAATCTAAAAATCAGGCAACATTTCGCCTCAATTGAACACCCTCAAACCAATGGACTAGCCGAGGCCGCAAATAAGGTCATCTTACACGCACTGAAAAAGAAACTCGATGACACCAAGGGCCTTTGGGCAGAACTAATACCTGAAGTGCTTTGGGGGTACAATACAACCCCACAATCATCAACAAAAGAAACACCATTCAGACTAGTATATGGCTCCGAAGCTATGATACCACTGAAGATCTCCCAAAGCTCAGTCAAACCCAGCTCGGCAATCATGAAGCCGCTCGGAGATCCGAGCTTGATGTCATTGAAGAAATAAGAGACATCGCCACATTACGACAACGTGCGACACATCACGCGCTAGCTCAGCAATACAACAAAATGGTTAAAAGCAGATCATTCATGAAAGAAGACTTAGTGCTTCGTAAGACATACACTGCTCGAAAACCACCATCACACAGAAAGCTCGCAGTAAACTGGGATGGGCCATACCGAATAGCAGAAGTACTCGGCAATGGAGCGTACAAACTAGAATCCATAGAGGGTAAAATTCTGCCTAATACTTGGAATGTTTCCTCCCTATAGAAATTCTATAGTTAACAAATCAGAGACAGGCTTGCACTCTTTTTTCTACTACCAAGATTTTATCCCAAAGGGTTTTGCTTGGAGAGGTTGTAACGAGGCTAGCCTACCTGCGCCTTTGCATTCAAAGGTTCACCAATTTATCAAAGAAATAAAAATTATCTCCTTATGTTTAACTATGCGAATTATATTATCAGTCAAATATAACTCTATCTATCATCGATACAACTCGGACATTGACAATACTCGTCTAGTTACAAATTGCCAATACTCGGCAATCCTATCAAACAAAAGGAAATATTCTAAATCAATTTCCGATCAATCAAACACAGCTTTCTCTTAAATGAAAAGCGATACCATTAAACACAATAAAAGTTCAAAAGCACCACAAACTACTAGCTATTACATATGCAACATAGCAAAATGTTCCACACGCATATGAAACCCTCTCTAAATTTAGCGTACTACACGTTGTCAGCCTGTTCCTCTGCGTCACCATCATCCTCAATCAGCTGGCCATCACGGACGATTTTCCCCGGGTCTATCTCGGACAGATCAATCTCTAGTGCCAAAAACCTCACATGTAGATGAGCTCTCTCAATCCCCTCAACAAAAGAATCCAGGATTTCATCAGTTTTCTTCTTCTCAAGCTCTTTAAGTTGAGCAGTGACCTCAATTAGGCGAGATTCCATGTTCGCCAAGTCACTTTCCTTTTTCTTCAAATCCTCCATATCCTTAACGTAACTGTCTTTCGTCTCCTTCAACAACTTCTCAGTATCAGTTAGTCGAGTCTGTAGCTCGACAGCAGCAATTTTGCTCTTACTCAATTCCTCTTTTAACAGAGAAACCTCACTTTTCTCCAATGAAACCTTCTTATGCTTCAACTCCTGGCTACGCCCAAGACTGGCCAGTCGCAACCCAACAACCTAGAATACAAAAAAAGAATAATCATATACATGTTTTCAAAAATAAAAAATGTTATAAACAAGCTCGGCTATTACCTGCATGTACTGTCTAATCGCCATGTCACCAACCTCTTTTGCAAGAGAAACATCAGTCGAAGACTGGCAATACTCGTCAACTATAGCCATGTAAGGATACTCTTTTCCCCACACAGAAAAGCATTCGCTTTGTTCGGAAATTTCATGAAGCTTCTTCTGATTGCCCATAAAAGCCCTTATTTCTTCCAAAGGGACCTTTTCCTCCTTTTCACCAGAATCCTCGGACAACTCAACCGCATCCGACTTCCTTTTCTTCAAAATCACCTTTGTCCGATCCCGAGGAGGTTGAGTGACTTCTCCAGTCACAACCACCTTTTCAGGGTTAGAAGATGACACTTTCTTCTCCAAATTTTTGTCCTTAAAACGGGACCTCAAAGACGCAGCTGAAACACCCTGATGTTTACCACCTGCAACAAACACAACATATTAGGAATCCATAGAGAAATAACAAACACATCAGACAGAATCCCAAAAACTCACCTAAATAATCTAAAATAGCATCTTTATCCTCTTCCCACTTCAGTAACTCATACATAGAAATAATATCTTTACGATCAATTTTTTCAACCAGGAACTCAATCAAACAAACATTTCTCAGAGAAATAACCTCCGGCCCAAGTATATTTTGGGGCTCCGAGCACCAAAACAACGGAAACTTCTCAGCCAGATTTTCATCAATGAAAAAAGGGAAATCTTTTTATAAGCCTCTAACTTTGAAATACATTTCCTTAAAATCCTTAAAAGAGGATTTATACAGCTGAAATATACCAAACTCTGGGGTGCTATTGAAATTTATCCACCTACCCTTCCACACCCCCTTGGCTTGAAATAAAGAAAAGAACAGATCAACAGATGGCACTTGTTCCAGAAACTCCATCAGGATTTCAAAAGAACGTGCCCACCCATTTGGATGAAGCTGTGATGGAGCACAGTTTAACTGTTTTAAAACCTGACACTCAAACTCTGTAAACGATAACCTCACTCTCAACTCTTCAAGAACATAGCTGTGCATGTAGAAAAACTCGAACCCCCTTCCCAGGTGATATACCCTATCATCAACACTACATGGCAACAACTCAACTTGAATCCCAGAGCCAACCCTTACTACCTTCACTACATCCACCTCTTTCACCGCAGCCTCATCACGGAACAAGGAGACTCGAGACTTCACATCCTCACCAACCCAGTCATAAGACCAGTCTATTTTATCCCTTTTCTCCTTCTCATAACCCATTATAAAACAAAATGGAAACAGAAGCAGAGAAGAATGAGGAAGAAAATCAGAAGCAGAAACAAAAAACCATACCTCTCTTACTCATTCTTCACAAAGAAGCAGAAAATCAAAATGCCAAAAATATCAAGGTATGATTCCAAGCAGCGGAATTAACAATCCAAAAGACCAAAAAACTTTTCAGATAGTGAAATCACTCCCTCAGTCACATCAAACGATGAATGGAGCCTTGGAAACCACCAAATATTTAAATACCTTCATTAATATTTCTCTCTCCTCAATAAAAACTGTGACACGACTCCCCACGTAACAAATAAATAAACTTCTTTTAATGAAGTACGTTGAATTGGGGATTCACTCAACAACCTACTCAAGAGACTTATAACTCATCACAAAGCTCAACCTGCTTCATTAAAAAAGCCTCTCCTCAGGCTAAGCTTGGAGGCTGTGATATGGTCATCATCAATATAAGTTATAACTCGGCCTCGTAACCGCCATCAACATGAGCTATAACTCATTATCACCCATTACAACTTGAATTTTATGAGTCACAGCTTGGTAACATCAACACTCTATCATAACCGACGTATAAACGGCTTACTGATCAATGACATTATTAACCGTTCCAAAACCGACGATTACAAAGATACAACGGACAAAGAAAACCCATTATATAAAGAAAGGTAAAGTGTATCTCGATTTCAGGTTCGAATAAGACAAAATACTGACTTAAGCATCGGAGTGCCTTTGCAGGTACATTCCTCCTCCTCTTCATTGCTCGTACTCCCATACTACTGCACAAGGAAAAAGCTCGGACCCAAGAGTTGGACGATTCAGCCTCCGAGGATATAGCTCGGTGGACACCAGATAGTTAAAGTCGATCTATTCAGCAGACAAGATCAATTGATAATTTAAATTATTTATTTTTTAATAAATATTTTTTAATGTATATACTTTGCAAAATTCTTCCATTAGTAAGTATTCTTAACAAGACCTCTAGTAAAATTCTTATTTTTAAACGTACTATATCTATTGAACAGTAGTTAATCGTTTAGGTATTTTAAACCAATGTTGTGGTTAGCAAAACTTTATATTTTCTCATGCAATACCCAACATGAAGTATATTGTGATTAGCAATTTATAAATCATAATTAAATAAGCAATTTTTAATATATCATGATGAAATGCTATAGGCTGAGGCTCACAGTTGAAATTTATCTTAGTGGATAACTCATGTCAATATGACAATATCAATATCAATATCATCAAGAAATAAATGGCCTTTAGTCAGGAAGGAAAGGAAAGATCCGTGTCAAAATTGGAATATATAGCAGTAGATACTAAGCAAGATTTGTGAATTGAAAGAAAGCAACATATAATAAGTGACATGTAAAACATGATCTTGTAAATAATAATAATAATTTAGTTTTATTTTAGCAACATATAATATGTGTCACACATAGAGCTAGCTTGCAATCAATTAGATCCGATAACGTATCTTCCAGCATTTGCAAGCTAAGGGTTGCTGCGACGGTCAACACTTTTTTTTTTTTTTTTTTAAAATTTAAACCTTAACTAAACACATCAATCGTATCTAATAAAAATTTGATTAGACTTTTTTGTTTCCGAAACTTAATTAAACACAAGACTTGTTAATTACGTTATTTTTTACTCAAACTAAAAGTGATATAAAACTAAACTGTAAATAAACCAAACAAAAATGACAAGCTATTCTATTTTATTAACTATTTTTTTTCTTCAAATAGAATGTGTTACAGCCGTTACAAATTTGATGTCATAATTCGGCATTATATACAATAACTCGGCATTATGCACCATAACTCGACACTTTATGTTATAACTCGGCGTTATACGTTACAATCAGACATTATCACTTGTTAAAACCTATTGATTGCTCTTCAATTAAGATGATCAATAGAAACGTAACTAACCTATTTTATCTCACCTATAAAAATATGATATTTTATCTTCAAATGAGACATTAAATTCTCAATACTGACTTAATTTTTGGAGTGCCTTTGCAGGTACATTCTTCCTTTGTTCCTTGCTCACACTCTGCGCAATTAGACATCTTCTTGAAAAAAAGTTCGAATTTTCACAAAAGTTCAAAGGTCAGTACCAAAAATAACAACTCGGCATCGATTCCTAGAGACCGAACTCTCCCTTTAAGTATTCAAACAAGAACAGAATGATTTAATTTTTATCTATTATCATGTCATACTATGTAGTTTCCACTTGATTCAATTTTATAGTCAAACAATTATTTTGATACATAGCAACTGGGATGGCATAATAATGAGCGGATAAGTTGCAAAACAAAACATCGCAGTCGTGTGATAAATGATGACAGACACCCAACTCCCATAATAATGATCGGACACTAA
Source organism: Arachis duranensis (assembly GCF_000817695.3). Taxonomy (NCBI): domain Eukaryota; kingdom Viridiplantae; phylum Streptophyta; class Magnoliopsida; order Fabales; family Fabaceae; genus Arachis; species Arachis duranensis. The sequence goes on from NC_029777.3 coordinate 87,106,185, forward strand.
CAAGCTCAGCAACGTGCATCACTTGTAAGCAAAATAATGTGATCAGATGAAGACAATAACAATGATTCATGTAACCAATATGAGCTAATTTAGTAATTATTTTATTAGTTTATTTAAGTAAGTATTATAGATTTAAATTTTATTTTAAATATATAATAATTTATTAATCAATAATAAATTTTAAAATAAAATCTCAATTGATAATAAATTAATTTTTAGTTTATTAAATTAAAAAATATCATTAAAAAAATTGGTTCATGAAATAGAAGGAACACTAGGAGTGTAAAACAGTACTGCCGCCTTTTGGTTTTTAGCTAGGTTGGCTAGAAGCTTTATTATGCTACTCTATTATTGTATAAGAAAAATATTTGAGAAGTTTAATTTGATTTGTCAAGTTTGACGTATGACCCATAACTTTTGTCTCTTCTACTTTGTAAACAAGCTGATCTGTTCTGTGATGCCGAGGAGATGTAGATGGTTTCTCACTTTCTTGATAATAATGATGAGTTACTCGGATTTATTTTAAAATAAATAAAATAATAGAAGTGTTAAGAGTCTATAAATTTTATGATTTATAATTATTAATTAGTTATTATTAGTATTTTTAATAATGTAAAATTATATTTAATGATATGAGATTATACATTCTTTTTTTGATATTTATATTATAAACGAAATAAATAACATTGCAAATGAGATATGTATAAAGAAAAATTAATTACATGTATTTTATTTACAAATAAAATAAGTAACATAATTTAGTTAGTTATTTCGTTTGTAGTTTAAATGATATATGTGGTGTACATTCTCGTTTATTGTGTAAAAGATAATAATCAAAATAATAAGGATAATTTATATAGATAAAATGATTGAGAATAAATATTATATAAATGTCTTAAATTGAATTGAGTTTCGTACGTGTTTTGTTTGTTATTCTAGTAAATTGAATAAATTTAATCCAATTTATGATGTTTTAATAAATCAAATCAACGAAATTAATTTAGCATGATATATAGTAAATCGATATCAATAGATTTAACTTATTAGTTAGTAGTTTCTGACAATACGCAATCATAGTAAATTGAAGCAACTGAATTCGATTATAGGAGAGGGAAGTCAGTAATAAATTGATACATGTTGTTTCATTTTATTGAGGATATAGCTCCAAGGTAAATCGAATCTATTGATTCGAATTACTAGCACATGAAGCACAAATCAGTATCTCGAATTTACTTAATTTGATTCAGCTACGAGTATGTCTTATAAATACAACTAAAAAATTTGCTTTTCATCAGAGTGACACTTACAATGGCTAGTGATGATAATTTTTTGGTTATTATGCAACACAGATAGACGATTAAAAAAAACACAAGAGAGAATAAAGTTTACTGATAAGGATTCATTGAGTATTTTTATCGATCTTTCTACGAGTTTTTCTCAGTTTCAAAGTACTATAATAAAAAAATTGGGAGTGCATGTCACGAAACGGGTGGAGAAATTATTTTATAATATTTCAATTATGATTTCTGTTGTCTGAGATGGTGTGAAGTACAACTCTTTTGTAATCGATAGTGATGAAGATTTGCAAGTTTTGTTTCATAGTCATTTTCAGTTTTTCGAGGTAAGAACACATGAACTATTGGTCAAGTTTGGAGATTTGATCTCTAGTTTATAAGGATCGAATCAGATTCCTCAATCTGTAGCAATATTAGGAGCTTCTAGTTCAATGTCTGTTGCTTTTTCATCTGTACCTGTAATTGCACCCGAAGCAGTTTTGGTGGCATCTTCGTCCTTCGCAGTTGATCCTGCGTTAATGATGGAGAAATTGGTGATAATCGATCTTTTGGTGAGCTTGCGATTGCGATGGTAGATACTCCATTTATGATCCTAGTTTCAGGGGAGGGTGGAGAACCAAATCTTGTGGAGGATGTACTACGGGATGACAATGATGTGGAGCCCACTATGATAGATGAGAATAACGATGACGATCTAGGAAGGAGTAGTCCAATTGGTCTGGGTAGGGCATCAAGTTCGGAAACTCAGCAATATCCCTTGCACTTTTTGACGTTAAATGTGGAGGCCATGGCACATCAGGATTTTCTAGATGTAGAATTCAGATTTGGGAGCAGAGATGCACAAGATACAGTAGCTCTAGCTAAGTTTCAAGTTGGTCAATAGTTTCATAGTAAAGAGGAAGTCATCCTAAGTGTGAAGACTTATAGCATCCGCCTCAAGTTGATTATAAAGTGCTAGAGTCAGATCACATCAGGTACCATAGAAATTGTAAGAAATTTGAAAAAGATTGCAGTTGGTTAATTCAGACCACTCTTTACTAGTGATAGGATATTTGGGAGGTCAAAAGGTATATATATGTCTGGCCACGTCAATTTCTAGTGATCATAGGAATCCTAACTATCATGTTATATCTGCATTCATCTTTCTTATTGTTAGAATTGATTCGACTGTATCAATTAAGGTATTCCAGAAAATGACAGAGGCAAATTTTGATTTTAAATCGACTTACAAGGTTTGATTGGCTAAGAAGAAGGTCATTGCACAGATTTATAGAAATTGGAAAGAGTTGTACAATGAGTTGCCAAGATGAGCACTAGATGTGCAGACAACCATGCCAAGTAATATATAAGTATGTTTGTTCAATTAAAACTACATGCCAATTTCTTCTCCTTTTTTTGGCAGATGGCTAATATCGAAGATATCTTTGTGAGTGTATATCCAAATCTAAACATTAGGAATGGTAATGACAAAGTTTCATTTGAATATGCTTGTCTTACATTAATGCACACTTGTCATATGGAATCTTTGGTTAATGAGTTGAAAAACCTTATATTTGATGAATATGAACTTGGTTTGAAAAAGATAGTGATGTCGGGTATAGTTTCTAACAGCTATTGGAAAAGCGATGCTTTTGATATCTAATTTTTTTGTTAGATATGAGCATGTTCGGATGATGTTTGACTATCATGCAAAATTTTTTACCCAACGGGTGATAGAACTCTAATTAAGGTAAGATATATCAAGGGAGGTGTAGGCCCTTCAAGTTCTAGTCAGTAGGTTCATTCTAATATGATGATAATGCTAGAGGTTTAGGAGAACAAATAATACTTCTTGTCTAATACCCAGTTTTGCCTTAATAAACAATATAGATGAGGATTCTAAGCCAGACCATGATTAGGTACCCTAATGACAACAACGAAGATTTCAATTGTGCTTGTCTGTTTGATACCTCAATTTTTTTCTATTGAAGCCAACTTTCTCTATCCATCACTATAGCTTTTATTGACACTACTTTTCCATTTCATATCTGTTACTAATTCTGAGCTACTAATTCATTTTGGATTTTGATGCAATACAAAAGGATAATCCATCAACCGTGGAGAGTTGAATGATTATAACACAAATAGAGATGTCGTGTTCTGTGTAGGCATGACCTCAAAGTAGAGAAGTCGTGCATCTAGTTATAATATTCGAAGGAGTGTAGAGTATAACGTCCTGGAATTCGATCGACTAAAATACCATTGTTGATGTAAGCACTATTTACCATGATGTCTATGGAGTCTCCATATAGCACATAGACAAAGTCTTAGATATTAGCAACTTATAATATTTTTCTTTTTGTAGTTTTACGGGAGATGAGATTTATTTTATTTTTGTCTATTGATAAATATAGTCTACAAAATTTTGCTCTTGACAAGGAGGTCCTAAGTTTGGGGGTTACACACTTTTTTGGAATCAATGATGTCCCATCATGCCCAATAGGATAGTATACTTATGTGCGGCTTCATCATATCTATGATACAAGATAATCCTCTATTTTGTAAAGTTCCATGAAGTAGAGTTACCACTTCAATCCTTCAAGTGTCTAGGTGGTGGATAAAGTTGGATCTAGTACCACAAGTAGGAGATTGTAAGAGATTGTAACCCACAGAAAAAGAAGTATCATATTGAACACCGGCTATGAGGAATGTCCGATTAATTAATCTCCCAAGTAGCATGATATTGTTCTAAAAGGTCCTTCACAACATCATCTATCGTGAGCCTATCCCTATATAATTTGTCTACTGTGATATGAACCCATCTAAATAATGACTTATAACTATATTGAACAACATCATTGTAAATATAGGTTGTTATTACTGTGGACTTGACAATGAGCCAACCATAGTGATGATAGGCTTCTCCTGATATACCCCATAGAGATAAAAAAAAGATGCATATGCCAAACTATAGCTGGGGTAGAAAAACACAACTTATAGCTATAGTAGAAGCATATACTCAACATGAACCTCATCTTACATACTCTAACTCCACATTAGACTAGATTCTATGATCTCGCATCCTTCTTCTTCCTCCCCCCTGTATGTTTTTTCCTCTCATTTTCTCCCCTTTCTCCTTCTAGCGTCAATGTGAATTTGAGAAACCTTGGGTTGTGTGGTTATCAGTCGAACATCGTTTAGTAAGTCCACGAGTCTAAGGTCATCAAGCACATCCTCATGTGACAAGTGTCAAACTCAACATCGGTTAAGTCACTAAGCAAAATACTCATTGACTAGCCAAGAATCGGACTCCAGCTCCACTGTAATCATGTCAACAAGTAGGTGACGAGCTCTCCATCTAACGCACTATTGAAAATGAGAGGGGTGAGAGGGAAAGGTCGGGTGGTGATAAGAGGAGAAGAGGATTGATGGTCAAGGATGGAGGTTGGTCATGCGGTGGCGGCGATGGCGGAGCTGCGGCGGTTATGGGGGAGAAGAAGATGGAGATGGGAGAACGTGTTAGGGTTATCATCTTTTGAATCGACGCGAGCGCGCACCTTGCGCGTCCGCGTGCATTGAAGAGTCTAGGGTCCTACGCGTGCGCGTACAACGCGCTTAAGCGTGGATGAGCAAAATAGGCAAGGACGCGTGCGCGTACCGTGCGCGCACACGTGCTTGGTGTTGGGCTAGGGGCTTAGAGTTGGCCCAAGTCAGGCCTAACTCTCTGGAAAATGGCCCGGAGGTTGCGCTAACAGACCTGCGCGCACGCGGCATGTACGCGTCCGCGTATATTTGGCAGTTTACCATAAGGCGCGCAAGCGCGATGCGTGCGCTCGCGTCCTTTTCTTCTCTTGGCGTATGGACGCGCACGCGGCATGTACACGTCCGCGCGAGTTGAGTTGGGCTAGGGGCTTAAGGATGGCCCAGAGCTGGCTCAACTCTCTGGGGCTTGGCTCAAAAACTTGCAGCAGCGAATCAACGCGGACGCGGCAGGTGAGCGTCCGCGCGAACATCCACGTTCTCATAATCGGCGCGCACGCACATAGTGCGCGTCCGCGTGGGTCATGTTGGGCTCAAGGTATAATGTTTGCCCAAGAGAGGCCCAACTCTCGGGTACGTGGGTGACGATGCAGCCGCACAGGGACACGTGCACGTACATGGTGCGCGCGCGTCCACCCTTTTTTTTTCAGAAAAATTATGCTGGGTGCTCCCCCTACTGTTCACAACTCTTTATTCAATCAACCATCATACAATTCACAAAAATGCAATTTGATATTATTCATCTACTACTAAACACAACATACATGTGACTAAGCTAACAATTAAATTGTACAAACAAATTTATGTGAAACATCTACCTACAATGGTAACTCAAATCACTTATTAAGCAATTTTAAAAGAGAGTGGAAGGAGTTTACGATGGTGGGGTGTCTCCCACCTAGCACTTTTAGTTTAAGTCCTTAAGTTGGACATTTTGAGGTGCTTATTGTCATGGTGGCTTATGTTTGTACTCATCCTTGAATCTCCAAGGATCCTTGCTCCTCAATTGGTTGACAGAATTTCCAACCATTTTCATCAAGCTTGGGCAAAGTTCTACCCAAGATATGGGGTCCCATAGTTGATCCTCACATAGCGAACCGGGATCCCATATCTTATCTTCACACCCGTCTTCAATTTGATTTCCATACTTTTTCTTTCCGGGTGGTTGACATATAGAATTCTCTTTAACATACCAAGTCTTCCTTCGATACCCTTGTAAAGTGACATTCTTCCAATCATCGTTCCTATACCTTGAAGCTTTTGCCTTGATGAGCCTAATTCCTAACTTGCAACCACTACACAACTCATTCTTACTTTGAATTCCACAAAGAGCTCTAAGTTGACCATCATTTTCAATTAAACCATATTCAAGTGAGAAAGTAAAGCTTAGGGATAAGAATTTTACCCACTTGAATGTTGTGATGGATGGTGACGTGGGAAGGGAGACTTCCCCACACTTAGACAATGCAAGGTCTACTTCTTTAGGCTCTTCTTTGGTTGTTTCCACCTCTTCGCAAGCTTCTTCAATTCTAACCTTTTCCTTTTTGTTACGTGACTTGGTGTTGTCTTCAAGAACTTCATCTTGTCTAATGGGAGGTGATTCAATTTTGGATAGGAATTCATTGATGAACGACTTCATCTCTTGATCAACCTCTTCATATTCTTCAATTTCGATATACACCATGCCATTTTCGTTTTCCTTGGGAGGTTGTGCACACGCTTTTATAATTTCAACTTCGTGTCCAATGGGAGCGGATTCCATTATAGAGAGAAAGTCATCCATGATTGAATCCATTTCTTGATAAACTTCTTCCAAGTCTCCAACGATGATATGCCTTGGCGGTTGTGCACCCTCCTCAACATCAATATCAAGCTTCTTGGAAGAGTCCTCCGTGATGCTACATTCCCATGGACTTTCAACATCTCCTAAATCTTCAACCACCTCTTCCTTTTCTTCAATGATCACAGGCTCCTCCAAATGTTCTAGCACAAAATTCGACTCCTCCTTCTTCACCGGACTTTCCAATTTCTCCTTCGTGCTTTGCTCTCCTTTTGACTTTTCACATGTGGTCATGGAAGTACCTTGAGTATTCAAACATTGGTGGGCTAAAGTGTGCACCACCTTGGTCAAATTGGTCACAAACTCAAGTGTATCCCGCTTCATGGCTTCTTGTCCTTGAAGTAACAAAGTGAGAGAATCGTCTATTGGAGTTTGGGATGAATAGGAAGGTTCATTATTTTGGAGAGAGGGTTCATGGTAGGAAAGTGGTTCCTCTTGGTAAAATTGTGGAGATGGTGTGTATTGAGGTGGTTCTTGGGAGTAATCTTGATAGGGTTGTGGTGGTTCTAAGGGTTTTTTCTCATAATGGTCATGAGAATATGGTATGGTTGATTGGTTATATGATGGGTATGGATCATAGGGCGGTGGTTGGTAATGAAAGGCTTGTGAGAATGGTTGAGAGTTATGTTGAGGATATGGTTCATAGGCATATGGTGGTGGTGCTTGGAAGTCACAAGGTGACTCACCATAGCCATTGGATTGATATGCATCATAGAATGGCTCTTCTTCATAATGCATTGGTGGAGGTTGTTGCCATGAAGATTGATCATATGCATATGGCTCCTTCCACCTTTGATTGTCCCATCCTTGATACACTTCCTCATTGAAGCTCTCATCACCTACAACATAATTAGAACCAAGCTCATAGCCAAAGTGAGAATTCATGGTGGAAAGAGAAAATAAAATTCTACAACTAGCAAATAAAGCAAAAAAGCAAGATATTTACACTATTCACATATGTACAATAACCAATAACACAACACCATTGCAAATTCCCCGGCAACGGCGCCATTTTGATGATTGGATTTTTGATGGTTTAGAATTTCACAAATGAATTCTCGTTGCAAGTATAGTTCCTAAACCAAACAATAATCTTTTCATACAAAAAGTTGTTTGTCACTAAAACAAACCCCTAAATTTATAAACCGAAGTATTGAAACCTCGGGTCGTTCTCCCTAGGAATTGTAATGAAGTGTTTTGTTATTGGTTGAGTTATTTTTGGGGTTTTGATAAGAGGCATGAAAGATAAATGGCAAGAAAGTAAACTAACAACTATAAAAGGCTCTTGGCAAGGTATGAAAATTAGAAGTCCTATCCTAGTTATCCTCCTCAATTGTGATGAGAATTGTTCATTGCTACCACTTAGTTAACCCTTACTAAATAAAGGAAAGTCAAGTGGATGAATTGACTTGAGCCACAAGTCCTAGCCAACTCCCAAGGAAAGACTAGCTTTAGTGCACTCCAAACCAATTAGCAATCTCTCCAATTACCAATCAACAAAGGGATTAGATAACTCAAGTGTCACTAATTACTCTACCTAGGCCAAGAGGAACAAAATCTATACTCTATCTAGAAGAGGCATTTCAACAAACACAAAAAAGGCAATAAAAGTAAACAACATAAATTGCAAGAATTAAAGAGAGATCTAACTACAAAGGCAAGAGATCAATAATAGAAAAGCAAAGAAGAACAATTATTATGAATTACCTCTTATTGAATTGAAAGAAAATGGAAGGAACAATAGTAGATCTACAACAAAATGCAAGAACAACATAAAGGAAATTACAATAAAAGAATGGAAGAAGAATGAATGTAACAACAAGGAATTGACAAGATAGAAGTAGAAGAAGATGAATGAAAACCTAGATCTAAGAACTAAACCTAATCCTAATTCTAGAGAGAAGTGAGAGCTTCTCTCTCTAAAACTCTAAACTAATCATCAGTATCTTCTATATACTTCCCTAATTGATTCCTAATTGATAATTGATGCCTTCCCCTTAATCCTTCATCCTTTTATTCCTTTCCCTTAGCAATTGGCGCCAAAAATGGGTTCAGAAACCCTCTCAAATCGCCAGGCACATGTTGCATTAGTAAGGTCATGTGCCGTCATCGACGCGTGCGCGCACGGTACGTGTGCGCACCCCTGGCGTGTTTCGCAATGTGCACGCGAGCGCCTTGTGCGCGTGCGCGTGCATGGCCTCGATCAATTCTTTGGCTTTTTGTGCTTCTCTCCACTTGTATGCTTTCTTCCTTGCTCCCTTGATCCATGCCTAACATATTTCATCCTGAGATTACTAGCAAACACATCAAGGCATCTTATGGAATCAAAGAAGAACTAGAATTCATCAAAATAAGGCTTAAAAAGCATGTTTTTACACTTAGGCACAAATACGGGAGAGATTACAAAACCATGCCAATTCATAGGTTAAATGCGAGAAAAGGTTATCAAAATACTCTAAATTCAATACAAGATAAACCGTCAAATTGTGGTTTATCACACATCAAGCCACCATACATTCTCTCCCCAAGGAGTGGTGGTCAGATATTTGTCAACCTTGACAAAATTCTTAAGTATTTGCTATTCTGCCACAAATAGCCTTTTAACATGATAAAACTCAATCATGTTGAAACACACCAGCAAAACAATAACCTTCTATGTATGGACCTCATGGTGACTCCTCAATTAATTGGGACTCATGCTTGCTATTTTGGTTGATCATATGGTACCTATCAAAATTGACATTCATTCACAAAATAACAACACGAGGGTGAAACAACATTATAAAGAGTAAATAACGACACATGAACTTGAGAATACGTTTGATTCAAATAAATAAAAATATTTTTGTTAAAATATTTTTCAAAACACACAAAAATTTAAAAATAATATTTTTTATATTTTCAGCAATTTTAATGTAAAAAGTTGAAAATATTTTCAAATAAATTATAATGTCATTGTATGTAAATAATTGATTACCATATTTACTAATGTGGATAACTATTATTAAGTTTTAAAAGTGACAATTTTTTTTTCACACTTCTTTTAATTTCCTTGCCTACAATATATTAACATAACTAATATTTTTTTCGTCTTTTACTATTCTAAGTTCCTAATCAATTGTTGATGATTTTTTACTTTAAACTTTTATTCATTTATTTTTCTCTTTTTTATTTTATTTCAATGTTAATTTTTTTACATTTATAATAACTTTATGTATGGTAAAATTTATTTGAGTAATAAGCAAGAGAAGAAGATAAAATACCATTCATCACAAATTTCATAATATTCAGCTAAACTAAATATTTAAAAAAACATAATTTATTTTTTTAATTAATACTAAAATAATATTTTTAAAAATAAACCAACCAAAACTTATTCTCATTGTTTTCTATATATTTGAAAACAAAACTTATTTTAACAAACCAATCATATTTTTGAAATATGAAAATAAAATTTATTTTCAAAAAATAAAAACAAAAATAAAATAAAAATATAAAATATTTTCAAAAAACCAATCAGCCTTTAAGGCAAATGCATTCATCTTATAGAGTTAACACAAAATATTATTGATAATATACTCAATCCAATAATACAGTGTCTAACTTATACTGTTATCTTGGATTAGTTGTTCAATATTAGCCAACCTAATAGTGTAGAAATCAAATTACTTTCTATGTATACATTATGAATACAATTATATTATAAAAGCAAGTACATTTATGAAACAAAATTAAATTGTCATACCTTACGATCAATGAAAATGTGGCTATATCCCTATCAATTAGACCTTACTCTAAAAATATGTGATATATCAACAAAGGCTCAAGAAAATGTATCCCATCATTGTATCTATTATATTTGCAGTTGTCCGCACAAGCATAGTTGAACGAAAAGAAAGCTATCAACATCTGTCAAAGTTTGCTAGCAAAGGGAGTCAGTTAATGGGGACAAAGTTGTTTGATTTGTTTGTCGTCAAGTAACCCCTAATTAGCATCATCGTGATGTAGTATCGTGCGTATTTTCACAAGATATCCACATCATTCCTGCAGAATATTTTGTACGCTATTCTTGACATCCTCTTGATTGTATAGACCACATTTTTAGCCTCTGGGTGCATGGGAGTTTGCTATTGAACAAGTTATCTACTATCTGCATGCCATGTAGTTTGCTAATATCATGTTCCAAAATTTCTGGTGTAACCTCTAATTGGCTCATTTGGTTAAGTGGAATGTATGAATCTCTAATTTATATCTTTCGACAAAGCAAAAATTAAGATATTGTTAAAAAAAAATCCCTGAACTACGTAATATGGTCAAAGCCAACCTTCCTAATGAAAGGCGTAAACACATTCAATAAGGGGAGCATGTGACTAATCGTCATAAGGAATAACAAACAAAATTTTTATACTGATATAAAAATACTGTATATTAACATTTGTTTATTTAATAAATTTACTTTAAAATAATTAAATTAAATACTATATACATATTTACCAAAATACAAAAAAAATAAAAAAAGTGCACATGTAATTTAGAAGATATTACACATTAATAATATTCAATATAATATCACATAACAATGTCTAAAAGTACTAATATATGAGTTAAACCTAAAATACATCTAAATACCATAATAAAATGAAGTATCTAATCCAAATAATCATTATAATATTTGTTGTTTATGATCCCATTTTAAAACCATGATCATAATAGCTAAAGAAAACTGTGACTATAGATATAAAAAATATTCATATTTTTGTATTTATATGTTTTATATTTAATTATTTAAGAATAAAAGATTCTGTTACCATTTAAAGTATTGTGTATTAAAGTATTGTCATTTAAAGCATTTATTTATATACTAGGATATTCTATATTTATTAGAGTCCATCAACGCTCTTCTTTTATATTAGCATTTGATTTTCATCTAATAAAATCTAATGACCTATATAAGTGTGGCTCATTCAATAAGCACATAAATGTTAAGCTCGTTTTAGACATACCCATCATTTTTATATTTTGTCTATGTGTCATATTCTATCATTTTATTTTGAAATATTTACTAAAGAATACAATTAAAGTGTATGCATCATTTAATATTTTATTCTTTGCATATTAAAGTATTGTCATTTAAAGTATTTAATTATGTACTAGGATATTTTGTATTTATTAAAGTCTATTAATGCTCTTCTTTCATATTAGCCTTTCATTTTTATCTAATTAAATCTAATGTAGATTTTTTATTTAAATAAATGTATTAATTAATGAAAAAATAATTTTAAAAATTATTACCAAAATTCGTAATCCAGAGTGTAAACGAGATATACACGTGTCACGCACACCTGCTTTATCTCGTTTACAGTGTAAACGAGATACGTGCAAACTTATCTCGTTTACACTGTAAGCGAGATATTTTTTGTGTATTAGGTTGTTACTACATAATTATTAATTTAGTTAGTAACTAGCCAAGTTTGATAATTAGATTATTAAGTTAAGTTAGACTTTGTTTTTTAGATTATTAATAACTTTATTAAATGTTTTAAATTCACATAACGGAATGATAAAATGTGTATTAGTTAAGAAAATACATAGTACCAGAAAAATGTCGTGTAAGCATAAATCCAATTAGTACATACGTGTAAAATTCTGTTAGGCAGATGTATAGAATAGTCAAGACAGTTTGATATGTTGATAGACCTATACAATTTTTTTATTTTTTAATAATTGTAAATATATATTTATTTGTTAGAGGATGGGAAATAAATGCGTATCTGTCATACAAATGCGTGCCATCAACGTAAACAAACGGCTTACAATGCTTGAAAGCTTCAACACAGGATGGAAAGGCCCAAAATACTTTGTCAAACATGCTATAGTCGCGGACCAGAAGGTGTCCGTCGTAGTACGATACATCCCTTAGCTCACAAATAGTTCTCGGAAAACAACTCTGCAACGCTTGAAAGAGTTTCGGCACCTTATTGTATGACTTATCCCAATTCCCGTATATATGAGAAATTGTATTTTGCTTTGCCATTCACATCTTTCTGTAGAAGGGTTTGAAGTGATAGCTCTGTCGGACTGCACCTTGCAGGATAGGAATGTTGACGGATGGGTTGGATTGTATCAACGGTAAGATGACATTGCAAACGAGACTGCTATCCAACTGTCAATAGTCCTAGGACATGGTGGGTGCTAAACAAGTATGCGCTCCACCAACCCTCCGGACCTTCCTAACAAAATAAAAATCCATGGTTGGAAACTACTCAACATATAGCAATAATAAATCACTAAGTACACCTCAATTAAACATGAACTCACCAGTATTCGAGGTTCTGTCGGAGGGCAACACGGAGACTCCATGGACAGCCATTTGCAGCTTGATGACAATGCACATGGTACTTTCATCGGTCCGATTCAATCACTCAGTACTCAGAACTTCTGCGAATACTGTAGTTCTTCACACCCTGTATCACTGCATCTCGGCATTTGAATTTGTGACCCACCCAAAACTCTATCCTATCGTATAGGTTATAATCCTCTTCTCCGGTGTTGGAAAATGGAGCTCTTTCATGCATAGCATCCAGATCCAATGTATGATAGTGACTTGGTATATCTGATAGCACCGAAATCGGGTGGGGTGGAGGCAAAACATAGCACATTGCTGTCTCAGCCGGTGTCTCTGGTACAAACTCCTCCTCATCGTCCCCTTAAGAAGAATCACTATCGGCACTATTGGCAATGTAATTTTCGTCGAAATCTTCCTCACCCACCTCCATGTCTTCCACTGTAATGGTGACATGAATCGGTGGTGGTGCGAGAGGTCGGTCCTCCTGCACATAGGTCGCGTGTACAGAACTACCACCACCAACGTCTCCAACCTCGACGAAAAGCTCCATCACTTGTTCTGCCATGATTCTCCCATGGATGTCAAACATGAGTCGCACATACTCGTCCCCTAGGAGCCAAAATAGTCGAAACTGAAAATCTCCATTACCCAAGAGTGCTAGCAACCTATACCCCACCCTTCTGACTTTTCTCGTTCCTGTGCCACCAAGGTTGCTCAATATCAAACTCTTCAACTCGAACAACGAACTTACACGCTGAGTGCGCAACAATAACGGATTCTCACACTCAAATATCACTCTATTGTCGCTATTTCTCATACAACAATTGAGGGTAAAGACACAAAACTATATATCAGCTATTACTGGACATTTTTCCTTCTTTTCGTGAGCAAAACAAGAGAGAAGAAGATCTGAAATGTATTTGGAAAATGCCAAGGATTGCACATTCTTTTATAGCTGTTGTAAATTTGTCTTACTATATCTTGTTTACACTGTAAACGCAATAATATAACACATATATCGTTTATACTGTAAACGAGATAAGCTTGCACGTATCTCATTTACACTGTAAACGAGATATGCACGTGTCATGCGCACATACCTTATCTCGTTTAAAATTATTTATTTCATTAATTAATACATTTATTTAAATAAAAAATCCTTATATATGATCATTATTTTTATTTTAACTCAATTTTTTATCATGATCTAATCTAACATATCATAGTTTTATGGTCACGTTTTTTTTATCTGAAGTCACAATTTTTTAATGAGAATTGTCACTTTTAAAAATATAATATTACCTTCATAATGATATATGAGTTACACTTAAAATACATCTAAACACCTTTACAAAATATAAATATCTAGTCCAAATTACAACAATTAATTATCTAACTCTATCATTATATTCCTAATGATAACCATTATTTAACTCTAAACATGAGCTTCTTATTAAATAATTCACGTAAGATTAATATGTGTTGGAAAAATATTATTCCATTTATTTTAAAAAATATTTAGAACTAAATTACAAAAGTAAATTATAAAAATAACTTATGAATTAATATCGAAATTTAATTCTTGCATACGTGTCATTTTTCGTTCAATCTATTAATATCCACAAAATATACAATTAGCTCAATCCCTCTCAACCAATTTCACCAAAATCATTCCTTTCACTTCTTTTAATCTATCTCAATTTCGATCTTGTTGCTAATTTAAAAAAAATAAAAAAAAGTTCTTTATTTCTAAAAAAGAAAAAAATTATTTATCTAAATGTACATTTTCTTTGGATTTACAAGTAGATCACCTAAGATTTGGACGATCTGACCCAATTTGCCTAGAAATTGCATAATCTGCACCCAAATATTTAAATATTATTATATGTGAAACCTAACTACTTGTTGTACCAGAAAATATAATCTCTCTATCTCTTATAATTTCTCCTTCTTCTGTGGTACCATCATGATGTCCATCACTCTCCACGGCCGTTCACTACAAAAAATTCACTGATTATCATCGGATTTACCGTAAGAATTTTCGTAGAACATTACCTACGTATTTACCATCGAATTTTTACGTGGGATTGTCATAATATTTTATCTGGCCAAAAAGTTACCATCGGCTTTGGCAATCCGTCATAAAATTTGATGGTAAGATTTGGTGCGAATGAGAAATTTAATGGCCCCAAATCCGACAGTAATGCTTAAAAATAACACGCGTCATTTTGGTAAGCCAGATTGTTATCATTAGATTTTTTCGTCGGTAAATCCGACGGTAAATTTGGCATAAATTTGAAATGTGAGCCCATTCTCCCTCCCTCCCTCTCTTTCTCTCTGTTGTTCGCCACCACATTGTGGAAGGTTCCTCCCGCAAGCTCTCTTCTGTCGCATCTCCTCCTACCACTGCCACTATGCTGTCGCCATTGAAGGTCTCCACTACGCTGCCATTGTCACCATCGAGGTCCACCACGCTAGAGGTAAGTAGCTTTTCCATTTCCTCTACTTTTTTGCGAAAAAAGAAAAATCCTAAACTCTATTTTACTTAAACATATTCTACTATACTCTGCTATCACCCCTACGCCACCACCATCATACTGCCATCACCAAAGGTAAATTTCCTTTCAACTTTTCTTCTTACACAATTTTTTTATTTTAGGCATTATAAGTGTTATTGAATTTTTTATCTATTTTTTTCAGGAAATGTGCTATTAGGGTTTTAATGTATTATTTTTTTATAGGTTTAATTACTCTCTCAGTTCTTATAGTTTTACTGAACTTTTAATTAAGTCTCTATACTTTTTTTATTGAGCCCTTATACCGTATCAAATTTTGTAATTAAGTCCCTACCATGAAAAAATGATGGAATTAACAGAATATTTCGTTAAACAAAATGAATATGACTAACACTTTACTGAATATTCTATATAGTTTAACAGAATATTCTGTTAATTTTAACATTTTTGTCATGGTAGGGACTTACTTACAAAATTTGATACAGTATATGGACCTAATTGAAAAGAAAAAAAGTATAGGAATCTAATTGAAAATTCGATAAAATTATAGGAATCGATAGAATAATTAAACCTTTTTTATATTAAGTTAGTCTAGTGAGAAATGTAATTATTTTATGAAACGTGTGGTTAATGTTTAGGTTACGTAAGTTTTAACTTAAGTTAATTAATTAGATAAATTAGTCTCTTAAAAGAAATATTTTATTAATTTAGGATTTTAGTAAAATTTTTATTAAATTAAGTTAATTAGGAATTTAAATAAGGTTAGGCTAGGTAAATTTATAGATGAAAGTAATTATCTTGATAAATTATTGTTTTTTAAAGTTTTATTAATTTAGATTTTTATTAAAAATATTATAAATTATTTATTTATAAATGTTGAATTTAGTTTATGGTTTAGACTATTTTTTTTAATATGGATGAAAATAGTGTGTTATACATTGTTATTGAAATAATTGGTGTTTTTCTTATTATGGTGTTAATTTTTTTTAAATTGTTATATAAATCGAATGGTCAGATTTGTTGACGAGTGATGTAGGATTTTTGTCGGTAAAGAATTTCTCAATGAAATCTCGTTGCAAGTATTGTTCTAAACCAACAACAATCCTCAATCAATGTTTAATTTGTTTGTCACAAGTACAACCCCAATAAAAATAAACTGAAGTATTTAAACCTCGGGTTGTCTCTCAAGGAATTGCAGGGAAGTGTTCATGTTATTGGTTATGAGATATTTATTTTGGGATTTTGTGATAAGGGACAAGAAACATAAATGACAAGAAAGTAAAGGAACTTAAATGGTAAAAAGGTCTTGGTAAGGGTTGATGGTTAAGGATCTTTGTCCTTATTACTAACCACAACATGATAATTGCAAGAATCAATCCCACTAAGTCATCCTCTAGCAAGTGAAGGAAAGTCAAATGAGCTTTATCAATTCCAATCCATAAGTCCTAGCCACTCACTAATGGACTTAGTGAAAGCTAGTGTCAATGGATACTAATTATTAATCACTTAGACTTTAGCAACTCAAGGTCACCCAAGTTACCATCCCAAGCCAAGAATAGAAAATATACTCTAAAATTCAACCAAACATTTTATCAAACACTTGAAAGGCACAAAAGGAAAGCAAGGTAAAATTATACCAAATTTAAAATCTACAACTACCAAAGCAAGGAAACAACAATAGCAAAGCAATTAAACAATAAGAACATCAAACATAAATTGTATTAATTGAAATCAAAAGGAACAAAAGTGCATGAACATGAGAATAACAAAATAAAGGAAATAACAAATAAAGCTAAGAGCGCAAAGATGTAGGAACAAGAAATGGTAAAGGAAACTAAATCAAAGCAAGAATTAAAAGCTAGATCTAAGAGAAATTAACCTAAGAACCCTAACCTAATTCTAGAGAGAAGAGAGAGATTCTCTCTCTAGAATTCTAACCTAAAACATGATGAAAACTTAACTATGACTACTTGGTTCATTCTCCCTTCAATATCTGGTTCAATAGCATCAGAAATGGGTTGGATTGGGCCCAAAATGCTTCAAAAATTGCTAGTCACGTGTTGCCTTTAAGTGAGTCACGCTGATCCTGGGATGCGCACGCATAGGCGACGCGTACACATCATTTAACTGCAAGGCAACTATGACAAATTACCTATCATTTTGAAGCCCCAGATGTTAGCTTTCCAACGCAACTGAAACTGCCTCATTCGAACCTCTATAGCTCAAGTTATGATCGATTTTGTACGAAGAGGTCAAGATTGACAACTTAGCAATTCCTTCATTTCTTCATGAGTTCTCCATTTTTACATGCTTTTTCTTCATTCCCTCAATTCAATCTTTGCCTTCTAAACCTGAAATCACTTAACAAATATATCAAGATATCGAATGGAATTAAAGTGAATTAAATTTATCAATTTTTGGGGCTAAAAAGCATGTTTTCACTCTTAAGCACAATTTAAAGAGAATTTACAAAACTATGCTATTTTAGTGAATAAATGTGAAAAAAGTTGATAAAATCCTCTAAATTCAACACAAGATAAACCCTAAAAATGGGGTTTATCAACCTCCCCACACTTAAACAATAGCATGTCCTCATGCTAAACCAAGAAGGATAAGAAACGGTATGAACATTTATTCAAAGTAACTACCTATATGCAATTTATCTACATGCAATCTATCTAAGTACATACAACTACTTGGTCAAAATAAATCAATTCCCAAGAATACATATACGAATATGAGGGCTAAGGCAATCATGATCAAATCAACTCCACAATTGAACTGAGTTATTGAAAGGAATTTACAAACTTGCAAGAAAAGAAATAATAATACGTGAAAACATAGAATTGAACAATCGAACCCTTACCGGATGTGTATCCACTCTAGTCACTCAAGTGTTTAAGGTTGATTCACTCAATTCTCCTCTAATCATGCTTTCTAAGATTTTTTTCATCTAACAATCAATAATTATTCAATGCATGCATACATATATCATGAGGTCTTTTCATAGGTTGTAATGGGGCTAGGGTCAAGGTAAGGTTATATATGGCTAAATGAGCTTGAAATTTGAATCTTTGATTAACTTAAGCTCTCACCTAACCTACAACCTATACAATTCAAATACAAACCTAACTACCCATTCTTCACTTTTTCACACACTCATGCATTCTCTTTTTTATCACAACACATATGTATTATTATTATTACTTTACTTTGGGGCATTTTTGTCCCATTTTTATTACTTTCTTTTTCTTTTCTTTTCTTTTCTTTTTCATTCATTTTTTTATATATGTATATTTTTTTTCTTTTCAAACTAAAAATATATACAAGAATATTAATGCATATGGTTTAACATTTAATGCATGAGTATGTACCCATTTCCCATCAAGGTTATGTGTTATTAGCTCAAAAACATATTCCACAATGTATAATTCAAGCAAGTTCAATGAAAAATTTTTACTCACATCAATTGGGATGCCAATGCCCTATTAAGAATATTTTTCTTGAAAAATTTTATTATTTTAACTAAGCTTATTATACATATATGCAAACCTAGAAAATGCATCAAAAATTTCTAAAAGACCTAATAATAAAAGAAAAATAAAACGTGGAAGTGTTAGAATTTGAAATTTGCCACCCAAAAACGACCGTTTCGGTCGGACGACCTCCCCACACTTAAAAGTTTGCACCGTCCTCGGTGTATTCAAAGATGAGCAAGGGGGATATGGTGACTTTCTGGATTGCCACCTTCAGCTGGTGGATCAACAAGTTGCTGCATGTTCTTTCTTTCGCTTTCCTTGTTGCTTATGGTGCTCCTCCATGAAAAATAGAAAACCAGATAAGAAAACAAGTAAATACAAAATCAAGGAAGCATATATTGTTGGGATGAGGTAATAATCACTAGAATGAAGTGAGTGACCTAATGTGTGACGTGGATAAAAGTAAGTGTGCATTCTAAGTTACGCGTGATTTAGAACACGCACACTAACATAAAAAGCTATGTCACAATTACACAAAAAGAAACTTGCACTTCACTCATTCTAGTGTGCCTGAGATGCTTCAAAGGAAACTTGTAGGTTAAGACCAACAAACAAGTCATAAAAAAGCATGAAAGCATTCAAGCGATAATCAAACAATTGTGAAATGGAAGATGAAGGGACATTGGTTGATGTGCAAAGAGACTTTAATGATAAAGGAACAATGAAAATCATACATCAACCAATGACACACTTTGAATTTTGGTTTTCATCATCTAGTGGATATAAAATAAGACACATGGTTGCTATGCAAAGTAGTAAAAGAGACTAGAGGTAAAATCAATCACATAGCAAGCAACATCCATATAGCTTGACAATTTCGAAAAGATGTCACTAAGTGATCTTACAATCCAAATTCACAATTGGGGCATTATGCCAAAATGACTAGTTTCACATATGTGTAGAGCACATAGTAAAACAATTGAGGGTCAATATGTCCTTAAAGCATAAGCATAACATATAGATGCATATTATCAAGCAACACAATGCATTGAGATAAATCCACAACATCCAACATCAAGAAATTGCCTAGTCAAAGTAAAGAGTTCCAATCACATGTTGGCTAGCTACAACATACAATTCAATAGATTTAGAATGCTTGAAAAGAAATTCTTATGCACTTAGTATGCACAAAATTAAGCATGAAGAACTCAAAATCAAGTAACAAATTATAACCTCGATAAAGGATTCCAACAATGAATATTAACAACAATGATGCTAGGATAGCATCTCATGGGTAATCAGCAGCAATTAACATCAAAATCAGCAAATTAAAATAATAATCCAACACTTAGCACCAAAACAGAAAAACTAACTAACTAACTAATTAACTAACTAAAGGAGAAGATGGTGGAGGGTGAATGATAGTGGTGGGTGATGGTTGGAGGAGGGAAATAAAAGAAAAGAAGAGAGAAGAAGAAAAGAAATGGAAAGAGGAGAAGAAAAGAAAGGTGTGTGAACAAGGCAGGGGGTCACGCGTATGCGTGGGTCACGCGTACGCGTGACAAGGGAAAATGGAGATGACGCATACGTGTGACCACGCGTACGCGTGGGGTGAAATTTGTGCTAGACGTACAGTTTTGGCACCCAACCAGCACAACTCTCTGCTTTTTGGCCCATGAAGCAGCAGCATCAGCGCGTGCGCGTGGCCGTCATTTTTTTAAGAAATGATAAAAACATAATCAAATACTCTCCTAACCTATAAACACTCTAAACTACCAAAATTTAAATTTAACTAAAAATCTTTTAATTTAAATTTTTTTTTCAAAGACAATGCAAACAAAACTTACACTTCAAGAAAAATGCAATTCAAAAACAAATATTCCAACCGAAACATAAATCTAACAAGTAACCTAACAATCAAAACAAGCTATGCAAGAGTTTAAAGGGAAAGAAAACTACCTAACAATGGCAACTCAATTCATTCATTGATTATATCCACAAGAGAATGGAAAGAATTTACCATGGTGGGGTGTTTCCCACCTAGCACTTTTAGTTTAAGTCCTTAAGTTGAACATTTGGTGAGATCCTTGTCATGGTGGCTTGTGCTTGAACTCATCTTGAAACTTCTACCAATGCTTGGATCTCCAATAAGCTCTAAAGTTCACAATCAATAGCACCAAGCTTTGATGGAGTTCCACACAAGCTAAGGGCTCCCAAAGTTGATCCTAATATATTCTCGGATCCCAAATCTTGTTTCTACACCCATCTTCAAGTTGATCAAGACAATTCCATTTGGGTGGCAGGTGATCCGAATTCTCAAGTAAACATCCAATTCTCTTTCTAGATTCATACAATTTATCATCCCTCCAACCATGGGGCCTAAGCTTTGAGGGTTCAACCTTAATGACCCTTAATTTACAATGCCAACCATTAACCATCTCCCTTTTGCTCTTAAAGCCATAAAGAGCTCTGAGTTGCCCATCCGTCTCAAACAAACCATATTCAAGTGGGATTATAAAGTTTAGAGATAAGAGGTTTACCCACTTGAATGAAAGGATGGATGGTGATGGCTTGGGGAGAGGTGTTTCCAATGGCCTTACAAGATCCACTCCCTTGTGTTCTTCCTTGATTACTTCCACCTCTAGGCAAGTTTCTTCAACTTTCACCTCTTCCTCTTTCTTGACAACTTCTTTAAAACTTTCTTCTTGGTAGCTTCCTTCCAATTCAACTTCTTCTTCATCAGTTACCAAGGGTTTTAGAGGTTGTGCATCTTCTTCTTTGATCTCTATTTCAAATCCAATGGGAGAAGATTCAATTGTAGATAAAAATTCATCAATGATTGAATCCATCTCTTGATCAACCTCTTAAAAGTCTCCAACTATGATATGCCTTGGAGGTTGTACACCCTCCTCAACATTAATTTCAAGCTTCTTAGAGGGAGGTTCTTGAGATTCCCATGGTGGTTCTGCATTTCCTAAGTCTTCAACCACTTCTTTCTCTTCTTCAGCAATCATGGCCTCCTCTAATTGCTCCAATGCAAAATCCCGCTCCTTGTTCTCTACCAGAGTTTTTAATCTCTCCTTCATGCTATACTCTTCTATTGATTCTCCACAATTGGCAATGGGAGTGCCTTGAGTACATGAGTATCGGGAGGCTAAAGTGTTTACTACCTTGGTCAAGGTATCCACGAATTCTAGTGTCTCCCTTTGCATTTCTCTTTGCCCTTGAAGTAAAAAAGTGAGAGAATCGTCCATTGGGGCTTGGGGTGGATAGGAGGGTTCATTATTTGGGAATAAGGGTTCATAATAGGAAGGTGGTTCTTCTTGGTGAAGGTATGGATATGGTGTGTATTGAGGTAGTTCTTGGGAGTAATTATGATGGAATTGTGGTAGTTCTATGGGTTTCCGCTCATAATGGTCACAAGGATGTGGTAGAGGAGGTTTGTAATATGATGGAGGTGGATCATAGGAAGGTATGTGGTAAAATGGGGCTTGTGAGTATGGTGGTTGAGGGCTATGTTGAGGAGGGGGTTCATAGGTATATGGTGGTAGTTGTTGATTGTCACAAAGAGGTCCACCATAACCATTGTCTTGGTATGCATCATGGAATGGTTGTTACTCTCTCTTCTCCTTTTGCAACAGTCTACTGTATCGCTTTATTTTTTGTGCTTTCAGATCTGCGATAATCTTGGTATAAGTTTTTTTGCCTGTTTTATTCTTCTTTTTCTTTTTTTTCCTTCAAATCTGTAACGCCTTCTAATTCTTTCTTTTTGTTCATTTGCACTATGATTACCATTTTTAGCAAAAAAAAAAAAAAATTGTCCAAATCAATATCCTAGACGAACTGGTCAAATCGTCTATACCCTAGATAAACAGGTCCAAATTACTCAAATTCTAAGCGACTTGAATCAAGTCACCTAAACCCTGGCGATCTGCTTCCAAGACAAAAAAAAAAAGATTTTGGTAAATAGAGCTTTATTTCTTTCAAAAAATAAAGTTTTTTTTAATTCTTTCCAAAAAAATTTCCACTATATAGGCCCACATTTTATTTATCTCATTGTGACTAGGAAACGAAATATTAGGTTCGAATGTATTTTTATACTACAAACTAGATAAGTTACTAACGAGATACATATAATTAGTTTTTTTTAACACACATCACGATTGCAAAATGAGATATTGCAATATAAATAAGATATATACAATAAAAATGTAAATATTTCTCGATTTGTATATATGTGTAAATATTATATTTATTTTATTTACTTAAAAAATATCTTAAGTTGCTAGGGAGATGAGAAATTGAAATGATACAGAGAAATTAACAAAATTTACTGATTCCATTAAATTAACAGAAAATTGGCCACGTTACCAATCCGATTTAGATTAAAAAAAATCGGTTGGCAGTGGATCTATCAAGAACTGATTAACCGATTAAACCAGTTTAATTTTTAATGAGTATCTGATTTAAAATAATAAAATACAAAATATTCAATTTTAAAAAATATATAATTTATATATAAATATATTATTTTATTATATCTGATTTAACTTTTATTAAATATCTATTAAATTTTTTAATTTTTAAATATCTAACTCTATCAATTCAATAATTAATTCAGTTTTTAGAACCTTTAATAACATGACTTTATCATGTTAATAACAGAGAGTAGATAAAAAAATTATTTATAGGGAACCAGGCCACTTGATGACTTATGGAAGTTAATTTTGAAGACCGAATTGGTTAAACTTAAATTTAAAAGATTAAATTGACTAGACATCAAATTTAAAGGACTTAATTGAATCTTTAATCGAATTAGCCAATCCATTATAATTCAGCTTGGTAGATTTAATATATATTTTGCAATTGTTTTTATTATTATGACTATGAACAACTTAAAAGAGTCCTCCTAAAACTATAGACAAATTGTTTTTCATAAATAACTATGAACAACTTAAATGTATAATATTTATAAAAATACGTTACGAATCTTTATCTAGTCGTTGCATATCAGTATTATTTAGTTTAGAAAGGCTTTTACATTTTGTTAGAGTCTATTTCTAAAATTAGATAGTAAAGATATATACACTATTAAATTATTATAAGTGATTAAACATGATGCGACATTTAGTGATTAAGGATATAAATTTTCTCTTATTTTTACACCACGAAAATTTGTTGTAAGATTTTATGAAATAAAACTAATTTTTATTAATTTACATAAGATAAATTCATCAATAGTGTAAATATTCCTATTGTTAGTTATTCTATTCATGAATAGTTAGTTACTTTTTAATGTTAAACTTTTTTTATAGCCAACAAAACCTGTCATTTTAGAGTTTGAATAAGAGAGTTGTGAATTCTTTCACACTTTACCCCTACTTTAATTTAATTTAATGATCTCTTTCAACTTGTAATACTTATTTCTTTATTTACTAAGAATGATTTTTTCTATCAAGACAGTATAAATTGATGTGTTCGTATAATAATAAAAAACATATCTCTCTCTCTCTCTCGGATTAAATGTGGAAATTACAAGAAAATATGGAATTTTTATTAGTTTGCACGCATAATAGTTTGGTGACAAAAATAGTGTCATTTCTAAAGTTTATTTATTTATCTATAATGTTTTTTTTTCTTTTAGAAACAAGAAAGAAATATAAAGTGTTTTTTTTTGTATTATTCAGGTTGTAAAAAAATTTAATATACGAGGGATATATATATGTGCTAAAAAAATCAGAGTAATAAAAGTATAAAATCATATAATTAATATACAGATATATTATATAAATATAAATGATACTAGTTGATCTAATATTGATTCTAATTTATTCTCTAACATCTCCCCTCAAACTCTAGTGGGAGCTAAGGATATCATCTTGAGTTTGGATATCAGCAGTCTGATCCAGTATTCTAACAACGATGAGGCGAACAACATCAATAAGGATGCGTTGCCGAACAAAGTGACAATCAATCTCAATATGTTTGGTGCGTTCATGAAACACATCATTATGGGCAATATGAATAGCACTGCGGTTGTCACAAAAAATATCAGTTAGGGACGATTGCGGTGCACCCAAGTCTTCGAGAAGCCAACGAATCGAGACAACTTCAGCAGTGGTGTCAGCGAGAGCACGGTATTCATCTTCCGTGCTTGATTGAGCAGTGAATGTTTGCTTCTTAACTCGCCAGGAAATGAAAGAGTCGCCAAGAAACAAACAATAACCAGTAGTAGAATGACGATCAGTGGGAACACCATCCCAATCAGCATCTGAGTACGCCTGAAGAGATAAAGATGAATGTGCAGAAAAATAAAGGCCATGAAATAGGGTGCCTTTGATGTAACGAAGAACGCGAAGAACTGCCGCATAGTGAGTAGTACGAGGAGCTAACAAGAACTGGCTAAGAACATGAACCGGATAGGCAATGTCTGGTCGGGTAATACTTAAGTAGACTAGTCCTCCAACTAACTGTCAATAAAGAGTAGGATTATCCAAAACAGTGCCATCCATAGGAGTAAAACGAATATTAGGCTCAAGAGGAGTAAACTCAATGCGACTATCTGTTATACCGGCTCGAGCAAGCTAAGAAGATCTAAAGCATACTTAACTTGAGATAGATAGATACCATCATCTGTGGATATGACCTCGGGTCCAAAAAATAACTGAGAGAACCAAGATCTTTCATCTCAAAAATACAGTGAAGGGGGGCTTTGAGATCAGAGATACCATCAACATCATCTCAAGTAATGATCATGTCATCAACATACAAAAGCAAAAGAACAGCTCCACGTTTACTTTTACGAATAAAGAGAGCATTCTCATGAGGACTGTAAGTGAAACCAAGATTGCATATAGTGGTGCTGAACTTGTCAAACCATTCGCGAGGAGCTTGTTTAACACCATAAAGTGCCTTGCGAATGAGACAAACTTTGCTAGAAGAACAAGGATAACCCAGAGGGGGTTTTATATAGACCTTCTTTTTCAAATCTCCATTAAGAAATGCATTCTTCACGTCCATCTAACTGAGAGACCACTTTTTGACCGCAAAAATGGCAAGAAGAGCTCAAACAGATATGAGACGAGCAACAGGAGCAAAAGTCTCTTCATAGTCAATACTATACTCTTGCGTACAACCTTGAGCAACCAATCGTGCCTTATAACGGTCAATAAAATCATCAGAGTGAGTCTTGATCTTGTATACCCATTTGCTTTCCACAACTTTCTAATTAGAAGGAGGATCAACCAAATTCCAAGTGTGTTCTTTTTCAAGTGCATGTGTTTCTTCCTGCATTGCTTGTTGCCAATTTGGATTTCTGAAAGCTTCTCTGAATGACTTAGGTTCATATTGATGAAAAAATAGTAGAAAAATAATGATAATAAAAAATATGGGGAGGTGAATTTCTTACCCTAGAAGAACGAGTGGAAGGAAGAGGCAAGACGGTAGGAGCAG
Organism: Arachis duranensis; assembly: GCF_000817695.3. Taxonomy (NCBI): domain Eukaryota; kingdom Viridiplantae; phylum Streptophyta; class Magnoliopsida; order Fabales; family Fabaceae; genus Arachis; species Arachis duranensis. The sequence goes on from NC_029777.3 coordinate 87,132,632, forward strand.
GATCGTCATCTGATCTAGAATCATTGGGAGATGGAAAAGGCAGAAGAACAGGAGGCTGTAGAGGGTGACTCGAGATAAAACCTGTAGAATCATCACTAGGAAAAAGATCAACATTGGGGTTAGTGAAAAAAGGTGACTGAGTAGGAGGAATAAACTCAAAGGAGGCAGGAGAACCGAGAAAACATGTGATACTCCCAGAAGACAACATGATGAGATATATGAATACGTTTAGAGAGAGGATCCCAACAACGATAACCCTTGTGTTTAGTGCCATAACCAAGGAAACAACACATACGAGCCCGAGGTTCAAGTTTACTATGTTCATGAAGTTGAAGAAGAACAAAACAGACACAATCGAAAACTCAAAGAGAACTGTAATCTAGGGGGTATGATAAAGACACTCAAAGGGAGTAACGTTACCAAGAACAGAAGAAGAAAGTCTGTTGATAACATTAACAGAAGTAAGAACAGCTTCACCTCAAGTACGCTTAGGACACGAAGAAGAAAGAAGCATTGCACAAACAGAGTCAAGAATGTGACGGGGTTTGCATTCATCTCGTCCATTTTGTTGAGAAGTAACAAGACAAGAAAACTCAGACAAAGTACTCTGTTCTGCAAGAAAGGTTAAAAGTTTGGAATCACTGTATTCCAGAGCATTATAGCATCGAAAAACTTTAATGACCTTAGAAAACTGACTTTTAATCATAGTAGTGAAGTTAATATAAATCTGAGGTAACTCATGGTGATTAATTATCAAATAAACTCAAGTAAAGCGTGAATAATCATCAATAAAAATGACAATTATCGAGCTCCTCCCATAGAAGCGGTGGGATCAGGGCCCCAAACATCAGAGTGAATGAAATCAAAAGGAGAGCAAGCAAGAGAGAAATTATTGTGAAAAGATAAAGCAGATTGTTTGGCAGTTTGACAAGAAATGCAATCAAAAGATTCATTAGGAACCTGACCCAAAACACCGTGAGACACAAGAGGACGCAATTTTCCTAAGGAGTTGTTGGCAAGACGTTGATGCCATAAGTGAAGGATAGATGGAGAAGAAGCAGCACAGAGATTTGGTACAGGATGAATATAAAGATTCTTGACTTCAAACAACCTTCCGACCTTACCTCCAGTTCCGATGATTTGTCCTGTCCAGTGATCCTGTACACGACAACCAGAAATGAAAAAAGTGACATCAAAACACAGATCAACAAGTCGACCAACAGAAATAAGATTAAAGTTTAATTTGGGAATATAATAAGTATCAAGAAGATTAAGAGTCAATTGGGAGATAGAATCTTTGTGTGTTGCGTGCAAGAGGGAACCATTAGCAGTATTTACAGAAGGTGCATTTTTAGTGGTAGACAGAGACGAGAAAAGATTACGCAATGAAGACATATGATTAAAGTAACATGAGTCAAAATACCATTTAGAATTACCTAGAGGAGTAAAAAAACAACAGGGGTATTACCAGAAAGGGAGAGAAGATGGTGAAGAAGAGACACAATATTAGATAGAGAGACAGGAGACGGGTTGAGAGGAGCAGAGGTGGTAGATTTAATAGTAGCAACAACAGCAGAAGCATGCACAATCTTGGAGAAGTTGGGACGAGAATGATACTTGAGTTGATCAGGACGTGGTGGACGAGTAGGACAGGTAGTAATCAAATGTCCTGAAAGCTTGCAATTATGGCAGAACAGCTGTGAACATTGGTAGCTAATGTGACCTTTTTGGTGGCATGTGCGACATTTAACAGAAGAACAGTTGGAGAAGAGGAGTCTGGAATGGTTACAGTTTCGACAGAATTTACCCTTTCTGTCTATGACAGCAAAAATATCTGACTTTTTCATGATAGTAGTCACAAAGATCAAAGAGATGAGAGAAAAATAAAATTTTGGAGTAGAAAATGAGAAATCAGAGTGCAAAATTAGAAAGAGCTCACCAAAAAACCTTAGTGAGGGTCCCACATCAGCTTGGGCGCGGGTCAACCAGCGGATTGGGCCGAGTCACGCGCGGGTTACTAGGAAGCTTGGCGCCACAACACATGGAGGCTTCTGGACTGTTCGATCGACACCAAGATCCAACGGATCCTGAAGCGTTTGGAGATGAAACAACGGAGGCGGGCAGCAAGGTTGCGGCGGCGCATGAGGGTGCGTCCGGCAGCGTCAGGCGGCAAGTCTGGCAACATTGGAATCTTGACAAAGAGACGAACACGATGGTGACAGCGGTGACGAACCAAAGCGTCAGGAAAAGACCAAAAAACAGAGAAAAGAAGCACTGTCGAAAGAGAAAAATAAGGGGACTATGAACGAATTTTCATGAAAAAAAATAACTTAAGCTCTTGATACCATATTAGAAACAAGAAAAAGATATGAAGAAAGTGTTTTTGTGTATTATTCAGGTTGTGGAAAAGTACAATGTACAAACAGTATATATAGTTGCTAGAAGAATTAGAGTAATAAAAAATTAAAAATATACAATCCTACAATTAATATACATATATGGTATATAAATATAAATGATACTAATTGTTCTAATAGTTTCAATTTGGGTAAGAGTATTGTGTGACCGTTTTGTCTTCAATTTTTTTTATTTATTTATTTATTCTAAGATTTCTGATGGCAGGTTATGTTTGAGGGCAGATATTGAGGTTGGGTCCACATGATTAAATTCAAGTGGTGTGGAAATAGATATTATTACAGTGATAAAATTTAAGATGAGAATAAAAGAAAAGTCAAAGTTTGGGGAGAGTGTTGAGTTGATTTGTTGTTTGAGGAGGCTAGAACACATGTACAAATATGTATAAAGAGAAGGTGGGTGTGATGTAGAAGAGAAAGAAGAGAAATTGTCAAATGGTGACGGTGAAGGATTAGAGATTGGGGTAGATTAAAATTAGATGATAGTTAAAATTTGAATCAGGTAGGATAGATAATTTGAAATTTTTGAATAACTTCTTAGAATTTATGTGGTTTTGTCGACTTGAGTTTATTTTCATAAATACATTAGTTTTATTTTTGAGTAAAATATTAAAATTGACTATGAAATATTGTAATACTGACAATTTAACCATAAAAAAATAAAACTAATTAATTTGTAACTATGAAAGATAAAGTTTCATAGATAAAACTATCCAAATTCTAAAATCTATCAAAAAATTTTAAATTATCCTTCTACTCTAAATCTAATCACCCTCAAACTCTAATCCTATCTCATCTCCATTCTCTAATCGAGAAACAGGGAGCTGTTCGTTTTGTTTGCTTCCCTGGCTTTGCAACTCACTTCTTGTTGTTCCCCTTGCTCTCACAAATTCATTGGAACTAGAAACACATACCATTTCAGTCTTAATCTCTTTTTTTTCTGTTTTAAGATTATTTATCCTTTCAAATTTCTTGTGTCTATTCTTAACATAACACTTGTGAAACACAAACAAAATAACTGCAGCAAAAAACACAGTAATAATAGATATACTTACAATCCAACCAAGCGAAAGCAAAGTACTACATAAAGAAACGTTCTTCAAATTAGACATTGTGGTCAGCACAACAAGTATAAAACCGATTAACTAGTTATCGCAAAGCTACATATCGAATAAATCAATGCAGTTTGACAAATCCAGAATAAGACTGGTAAACTGATTCTTCTGAAGCTAGACCTGCTTTAAGTGTGTCATTGACGCGAGTACATCGATGGTGCTGGTAAACCCAGCACTATCATTCTGGTCACTAAGCTAAGGGAGAAGGCATTGGCAGAGTGGCAGAGGCGGGTAAGTTTGAGGAGGAGAGAGAAGGAAAAGTGGTGATGGAGAGAGAAAAGTTAAGGATGGATTTTGGGTGAAAGAGGAAGGATCTTAGGTTTTGGAT
>NC_029777.3:87136536-87137458 GCF_000817695.3 Arachis duranensis
ATATATTAATATATTATTTTAAAACAAAAATTAGATATTAAAATAGAGAAATGTTAGGAGGTTAGCAATTTTTGTGATTTGTAATCATCAAATAACCATTAATAATGAATTTAAATTTTTAATAATGTAAAATTGGTGTAAAATTTCATCTAATAATTTATTTTTTTTTCTGGTTATATACTAATCAAAATTTAATAAAATTGTTGTTTCTAAACTTTTCCATTAAAATATATTACGATACTCTCAAACAAATGTGAGAGTAAGAAGTCGGTTTCAAGTATTTTGTGATTAGAATTTCATCTATGATCTTTATATATTCTTTTTGGCCTATCTTCGTATCAGAAAGTATATATCTGTATCTACTCGCTGCCCCCTCTTTCCTCTCTCTCTCTCTCTCTCTTCTGTGTTTCCTTTTAAGCTTCTTTTGTTACCATAATTTCACCATGCAACAACCTCAAGAGCTGCAGCAGCTTCCAATTGTGGGTAAGTCAAATTAAAGTCTCATTTTCTCTCTTTTGGATCACTAATCAAAGCCACTTCTATTATTATGATATTTAACTTCACAAAATTTCAAGTGCATATTAAGGCATAAGGCCAGCTTCCTATACGGTTTGTTCTTTTGTGATCATTTTCATTCAAGTTTGAGCATATTCAATTTTATCAATATCAAGATTATAGCATAGGCCAGTTATAATCTCATCATCTATAATTCTACCCTTATATGCATAAACCAATTAATAATCTAATCGTGTTGCATGTTCATGAATTAAATTATTCGAAGCTTACGAGGAAGTAATTAAAATTTGGACGTTGTTGTGCTAGATGTAAACAAGAAGCCAGCAGAGTCCATATAATATAGCTAGCAAGAAAAGACACTATCCTGGAATGTAAAAATCAGTCTTTAATTATGTCATCATCACAC
>NC_029777.3:87137482-87139426 GCF_000817695.3 Arachis duranensis
CGTTTTTTAATTATTTTTTTTAAGATTTAGGTAAAAGTATTTTAAGGAAATTTATTAAAAAGATAATAATAATTTTTTAAAATTCTTTATGTATTCAAAATATTAAAAATAATATATAAAAAAACTTTTTTTTTAAATAATTCTTTTGAAATAATTTTTATTTTTACAGTGTTTATACAAGACCCTTTTTATTAATCTACTTATATAACGTATCATTCATAACTAAATTAAAAAGTATACATAAAAATGATATATCAATATAAACTGGGAGACAACAGTAATTAATAGTATTTGACTATTTGGGGTTTTAGATTTGGTGATAGAGATAGAGTTTGGAGGCGATCATACATAGTTTTTTGGTAGTAGATATTGGTCGGTTTTATTTTTTAATTTTATTTTTTTGCTATATTTTTTCTCTAGAAGTAACAACAAAGTTTTGATAATAATCGCTGTTAGGATATTCTTTAAAGATACAGAGAATAAAATATTATTATTGAAAAAACAGAAACGTTTTCTATTTGATTAAATATAATATTTTCTATTTTTAAATATTTTGCCTTTTTATATCTTTAACAAGTAGTTTTAAGATAGTATAATCGTAAGTAAAATTAAGAAGGATATGTATATATCTAAGGAAAATTGATTGGTTTTTATGAAAATTATATTTACTTTGTCTAAAAATAAAAATAAAACAAAATAAGGTGGGGTTTTTTTATTTTTAAATTTTATGAACAAAATTTAGGCGGTAGAAACCACCTGTATCTAATATTAGGTGAGATCAGACTTCAATGAATATGTGATATGATGGGGAAATTAATGCAAAGCTCTCGTTTTCCATGTGAACGGGTCAAGCTTGTAATCACTTTTTTTGTTTTTCCTGCTAAGAGGACAAGAAAATTAGTACAAATTTTTATTTAATTTATTTTAAAGGAAGGGTTTTCACTTTTCATATTAAAAGAAATTGAACGACTCTCTATCTCTATCATACCTATATGTCAAGTTGCATTTCAATTGGTCTTTTAATTTATACTATAAACCAAACAAACAAGCACATGCAGGATGAAGTTCCACTAAACTGCTTAATTGCTTATATTAAGAACGTGGATGATTGAACATATATATGGTGGTTTGTTTCTTTTTTGGTTTTATTTAACAAAGTTGCATATAGTGGCTTGAAGTGATAATGAAATTAGGTCTTTATGGCATCTAAACAAAGAGGTGCATATTAAATAATGTGAAACCAAAATTAAATTCAAATTTCAGATATATAAAAACAAGTGTATACTCATTATATAATGGCATAGAATAGATGAAATCCGGTCTTTATGGCATCAAAACAAAGAGGTAAATATATAGAAAATGTGAACCAAAAATTAAAATTCAATGATGTTGCGATAATAAATTAAAAGCAAGTAAAATGTATTATTATTATTATTATTATTATTATTATTATTATTATTATTATTATTATTATTATTATTATTATTATTATTATAACATAGAAATAGAAATGAAATTGAGTGGTAATTAGAATTAGACATAGAAATAGAATAACCTTTTTAAAAGTATATGTGTTTAGGAAAATAATGAAATGAAAGGAAAGAAAAGAAAAGGAAAGAAAATACCAGATGAAAGATGGACCAAAGTAATTAAGGAAAAATTGGGTGTACTAATAATAGTTATCTCATCGTGAGTTCACTAAGGTAGAAAAATGGATCGAAGCATTTTTATTTTACTATTTTAACCATATTTAATAGAAAAATCCTAAATTTGACATCACACAAAATAAAAGACTTAATTGGAAGAAAAATTAGAAATAGCAAAAAGAGGTAATTACAAAAGCGTATTTACATTATAATAGGTATAAAATTATTATTATTATTATTATTATTATTATTATTATTATTATTATTATTATTATTATTACATAAAATAAATGAAAAC
>NC_029777.3:87139465-87161150 GCF_000817695.3 Arachis duranensis
ATTAGGGCATCCAAACAAAAAGGTACATATGTAAAGCGAAGGTAAAACAAAAAATAAACTCAATTTTGAGATACCCAAAAATAATTAGAATAGTATATTCTCATTATTATATGATATAATGATAATTATTGAAGGTAGTATAAATGAGGTACAGATAACGGTATGGATTACAAATTAAGAGTTTTGCAAAGTAGTGGTGTGATTTCATGACATGGTGACCCATAAATGATTTGTTTTGTTTTTACAGTATCTAATGGAGCTAATAAGGAAACAAATACATTGGATGATGACAATAGTGTTCCAACTCAAATGAACCAATCATCGGCTATGATGATCAAGAGGAAAATATACCATCGTGGGTTAAAAATAGCACTGTATGCAGCATTTGTGTTGTTAGGCCAATCAGCAGCAACACTTCTAGGAAGATTGTACTATGAAAAAGGTGGTAAGAGCAAATGGATGGGAACACTTGTCCAAATTGCTGGATTCCCAATCCTCTTACCTTATTATTATTTTTTCAATCAATCATCACCACCCAAAAATAAAGATCTCACAATTATTGATCCAAATAAACCATCACTTTCAATGTTGTCATTTGTGTATGTCTCTTTGGGTCTAATTGTTGCTTTGAATTGTTACTTATACTCAATTGGGTTATGGTACCTCCCTGTCTCCACACTCTCCCTAATTTGTTCATCCCAATTGGCCTTCAATGCTTTCTTCTCTTACTTTCTCAATTCACTCAAATTCACACCTTATATTATCAATTCCTTAGTACTTCTCACAATTTCATCAGTAGTTCTTGTATTTGAACCAAGTGATGATGGCACATCAGACTCATCAACAAAAGCCTCAAAGAAAAAGTACATTATTGGGTTCATCTGCACAATTGCTTCTTCTGCAGGTTATGGACTAGTCCTTTCCCTTCAACAATTGGCTTTCAAGAAGGTTCTAAAAGGTGAAACTTTCAAAGTGGTGATGGACGTGATAATATACCAATCAATTGTAGCTACAATTGCTACTCTAATTGGACTTTTTGCTAGTGGAGAATGGAAAGGTTTGAATGAAGAGATGAGAGGGTATGAAATGGGAGAAGTATCCTATGTGTTGAATTTGACCTTCACAGCTATAATTTGGCAACTTTTTAGTATTGGTTGTGTAGGGTTGATATTTGAGGTGTCTTCACTCTTTTCTAATTCTATAAGTGTTTTGGGTGTGCCCATTGTTCCACTTTTGGCTGTGATAGTGTTTAAGGACAAAATGCATGGGATTAAGGCTATTTCTATGGTGCTGGCTTTGTGGGGCTTTATATCTTATGTCTATCAACACTATGTGGATGAAAGAAACTACAATTCTCAAAACAGTAGCAATGGCCATGATGCAAAAGCTAGTTCTTCACCTTTAGAAGAGAAAGCCAATAGATAGGTGAATAATTAATTAGTGTGGGCTTTTTTATCATCAGTTTCAGAGTGCACACTTGTATGGATTATAATACAAAATTCCAAAACTTTCACATTTCTGTAGTGGTACATTATTGTTTATATTTACAGTAGCATCCTATCAATATCTTGTTAGCACTTAATTTAAATGTTTTTTTAATAGGTGTCCTGGAATTTTATTCCGAGAGATTTTCACTAATTAACAAATCCTTTTATCAAGAGCTGATGTGCAGTCATAACTACAAATTAATTGAAACAGTCTCAAAATAATACTGATTTTTCTAACAAGCAGACAAGCACATATGTCCTTTACTTGAGGCTTTCACAAACCTTTTCAACACCAAAAGAAAAAAAAAAAAAAAAAAAAAAAAAAAAAAAAAAAAAAAAAGCTTTGATGAAGAGAGAAGCAGAGAGTTAAGGTTATCTCTCGTTTTTTTAGTTGTAATAGCACCAAAGCTTTCCCTAAACAAGCACTATCCTAAGCATTGTAGAGGTTGTGGAACATTGTGGCAATTTTGACTCTATCCAATCTTTGGTATGAGTTGTTCTTTAGGAGTGCCTTTCAACACTCCATGGAGAAGATTTGATTCCAAAGTGTGAAGACTTAAGAGATTGAGCCAAAGGTCCTTCCTACAAACAATTTTGTTCTTGTTCTTGTCTGCTCTGAGTTGGTCACTAATTTCTCTTGATTATTCTTCGAATTCTTAAGCTTAAATAGAGTATGTTATTAGATTTCACATTGATCAACATCATCACTTAATGAGAGTAGACACAGAAGACGCAGCAAAAAGAGCACAGAACCACCACAGGCTGGGAAAGTGGGAAAGGGTTAATTGGGGAAGGAAATCCCCATCTATACCATATATGACAAATTTTCAGTCAATTCATAAGACAATTTTATTACATTATGGAAAAAGCATTATGTGTAAATGATCTTATGTGTGAAAAAACTGTATCAACTCGCATTTCATCCACTATTGAATAGGATGTGAATCTCATTTGAATTAGATACATATCTCGTTTAATAGTGAATGGAGTATGAGTCGACAACATATATGCACATATAGTATTACATTATACAATTATTGAATAGGATGTGAACCTCATTTAACTTAGATACACATCTCATTCAGTAATTTCTGAAGTGTGAATCGACAACATATATGTACATACAGGATTACAAACAAAGGTTGAAATTTACCATTATACCACATCCTTGTCTTTCTGGGTGATAACATTGCCCTCAGCTTCAGATTCTTTTATCTGCCTTTCTATATCTGCCTTCTTTTCAAGGAGTGCTTGTATTTTGCCATTAACTTTTTCAAGCTTCTGCTTCAAGGTGCTTAGATCATTGGTTTTTTCCTTTTTCTTCTTCTCCTTGTCCTCTTTCTTCTTCTTCTTCTCTTTAGCATCTTTCTCATCACCCTTCCCATCACCCTTCTCTTCCTTGCATTCCTTCTCATTCTCTGTTATATCAATCTCCTTTGAAGCAACTTCAACTTTGACCTCCTTATCCTTCTTCTCTTTCTCCTTCTTATCTTTTTTCTTCTTTTTCTTATTCTCTTCATCATCATTATCCACTTCTTCTTCATCATCTTCCTTCTTTTCTTTCTTCTTATCCTTCTCTTTCTCCTTGTCTTTTTTCTTCTTTTTATCATTATCCACTTCTTCTTCTTCATTATCTTCCTTCTTTTCTTTCTTCTTATCCTTCTCTTTCTCCTTCTTGTCCTTTTTCTTCTTTTTATCATCATTATCTGCTTCTTCATTGCCATGGTCCTTTTTCTTTTCCTTTTTCTTATCCTTGTCCTTCTTTTCCTTTTTCTTCTCATTATCATCCTCACCTTCATCATCTTTTACCTTGTCCTTCTTTTCCTTTTTCTTCTTCTCCTTTTTCTCCTCATCACCATCATCATCTGCACCATTTTCATCATCCTTTTTCTTTTTCTTTTTATCCTTCTCCTTCTTTTTCTTCTTCTCCTCGCCTTCCCCACATTTATCTTCTAAATCCTTTTCTTTCTCTTCTTCCTTTGATTCATTCTTCACGTCCAATTCAATCATATTCTTCTCTTCTTTTGCTTCATTTAGACTTACTTCGACGGAATCTTCCATACCTTTAATTTATGTACCTGAAACAGATAAGTGTGACGGTAAATGCAAACCATTGAGTAAATAATTTGCTTGGTATGATTATAACGATACATTAGCTAAATACCAACATACTGAGTTGATCAACAAACTAAAGCTGAAATATTAAAACCATGTCTTAAAATTATCTGCCAAAATATACATCATGATCAACCACATATCAGTAATCAAAAGCTAATAACAACTGATTCAAGCATTTAATTTAGTTATGACATCTGCTAGATTGAAATTTAGGCAAAAGATGCCAAACAGAACAGGGGATACATCAAATTTGCACGCCTTGATTTGTTTGAACATGTCAAACAGATCATGTGCATTACAATTATAATCTTCAAACAATTGTCACAGAAACTACGAAATCCAAGATTTCATAGTATAATCTAGCATCCTAATCTGAATTTAAGTAGCTGAATTGCCGTTGCTTTTGTGAACATCTCACGTTAGATCTAAACATAAATGACCTTATTGCAAAAAAGATACATGAAGAGGCGTAATGACCTAGATCCAAATTCCAATCAACAACAAACTCCTAGTTTACTACAAGCAGTTTCAATGAATAGCACAAAATGAAGTGAATCAGCGCTAGATCTTACACACATATCAAATGATTAACGATCGTGTATAGTATTACACAAGTTTCAAATTAACAAAATACAACGTCATAATTCAATTCCGATGATCACCAATCACGAACGATTTCAAGTTCAGGTACAGCATAATTCAATGATGAAGAATGGAATTAAATGAATGAAAAAAAAAGAAACATACCTTAGACGAATGCTTGGAATAACTCGAAAATGGTTTGTATAAAGAGGGCGTTGAGGTATTTATAAGATTTCAGTGAATGGTGTTGGTTCCAATGGCCCTTACGCGTAAGAAAGGAAGATTTTTCATGTTCGCTAATCAGAAGAAAAATATAATCCAAGTTTGCTGATTAGTCGGTGTCTAAAGCGTGGAATCATCCAACAACTCTGACGGTTCGCCTTTCTTCTCTTTTCTTTGCTTTGCGTGTTGTCTGCGTGGAATTTATTTCATTCACCGCCATTGCAAGACAGGTCTGTCCATCCCACTCTTTTAAAGTTATATTGTCATTCTAGAATAAAAAAATATATTATTAATTATTATTAAATTAAGATAATAAATTCATAGATAATAAATATTATAAATTTAAAAATAATTCAAACATTATTTTATCACTTTTTTAATATTGGCTTTTTAAAAAATCTTTTTTCAATCTAGTAATACTATGCTGTCTTTAATCTAAAAAAATAACATTTAATAAATTTTAAATATTTATTTTTTATTTTTAAAAATAAATTAAACAATTTAAACACTACAATATAAACACCATAAAATTCACCTAATTTTTTTAGTTCATTACGTTCCACATGCTATCATTAGTCGGCTTCATGAAAAATTTTTCATATATATTTATGCATAATGTAAGGTTAATATTTTTAATAGAAAATGTTTATTAGTATTAGTTTAAATATTTGATAAAATTAAAGAAAACATTATCAATATTTCATTATATTTATATACTTATTTTTTTCTAATTGTATTCTTACTCCGACAAATTAATAGTTAATTTGCTATAAATTAATTTTTATTTAAAAATTTATTGTTTGACTAATAAATTATTATATACATAAAATAAAATTTAAATTTTGATATTTATTTAAGGAGACTAATAAAATAACTACTAAAACAACCTAAATAATTTATTTATATGTAAATTAAATGTTCAAGTTTTAGGTTTTAAATTTTTAATTATCTTAAATATTAAATTATAAAAAAGTTAACCAATTATAATAATAAATTGTCTTTATAAATCTAAATCATTTATGTCACATGTAGTAAATATAATAATTAAAATATGTTATATAGTAAAAATACAACACCCTTAGTTTAATAATGGTTAAAACTTTAAATAAATGCCTCCACTTAGCCAATAAATAAATTTTTTTAAGAAAAATATTGGATTAACAAATTATTGTTATAATGAAATTTAACTAAATTTTTTTTATGTGACTCTTTTTTTTTAATTAATTTTTATTATATCAATAAATTATCATACCAACTTAATTGAATTTAATTAGTAAAATAATATAATTATATAATATTATTATTTTTAATTTCGAACTAATTATTTAATTTTGAAGTACTTATAGATCAACTAAAAATTAATGAACGTATTGGACATCATAGTATATTAATATATATTGGTTGTTTTCACAATTTTTTTTTAAATAAGAACGGGAGACTTCTGGTTAAACAATCTAGAATTTGTTTTAACGTAATTGGACGTTTTTAACTTTCCAACGAGATTTATAAGTGTCTTTTCTACATTACTAATCAAAGTCTTTTTTTTTTTTTCGGCCATGGACTAATCAAAGTCTTTGTTGGCTGTATTCCATCCATGGTGCGAAAACAAAATGGCTTTAGGAGTTGATGCTTTTGTTAGGCCAACTAAATTTTTATATTGGTTCTTTAGATTCGGCTTAGGTATTAATTTAATTTTTGAGATTTTAATTGTATTATTTTTGTTTTTAAGATTGTGTTTTGAGTTACATATTATTCTTCTCTCAAATTTCAGTGAGTCAACAACAAATTTATTGATGTGGCACAATTACTGTCACTTAAGATCTATAAAACAACGTTGTTTCATGGGTGAAACATTTTGAAACTAAAATATTGTCATTTTGCTCCCACTAGAATGAAATAGTGGTTTGAGTGAAGAGTTAGTCATTCGTTACATCTTTTTTATAATTTTTCAGTGACATCAATGCTTAGTCTCCTCCTCCATAATCAGAGACAATGGCAATAGCTTAGGACACTACTGCTTGCTCACTGATTTTTTCTAGTCGCTGCGCTAAAGTTTGAGGAAGTTTTGTGGGAAGCCATTGAAGCAAAGGGTGAGAAACCGTTTAAGCTATCTTGAAAGTTTTTTTTTCCAAAAGAATTTTTTGGCTCATTTTTCATTCTTCTGACAAGGAGATTGTTTAAGTTACTCTTATCGTTTGCATTAAGATTTTGTTGGAAATGATATGTTGTTAGAATTTTTGTTGTTGATATGTTTGAACTGCTACTGGATGCTCTGTTTTTTTTTTTTTTAATAGAACAGGAGCTATCTCTGATCATGCAGTGTGTGTTTGTTATTTATTGTTTTTGGGTTGCATGCGTTTTAAATTTTTTCTTCTTCTTTTGTTATGTTGCAGATGAACGGCGAAGTGTTAGAAATAATGTTTCATCATGGGAGAAATTTTGAGAAGGGTAAGGATAGGAGGTAGACATATTATCCTGACAATAAGTACTGTTTGGGTGAGATTGATGTGGACAGATTGAATGTATTTTACCTAAGAAACTACTTCAAAGAGTTAGGGTATGAGAAAATAAAGGAAGTTTGGTGGCAAGTGCCAAGAAGGAGCCTAAAAGTGGGGTTGAGGCATTTAAACTCTGATAATGAATTGAGGGACGGTGTTATTATTGTGTACATTGAACATAAAATTTCAAAACCTGAGATACTACAAGGGCAAGATGTTATTGTGCACCTTGATAACCAAGTGAAGGATTTTGGAGAGCAAGAAAAGTCAAATGCTACGATTGTGCTAAATCTTTTCCCCAAAACTACTACCGAAAAAGAGGTGAATGATTATGGTGAACGATTAACAGGATCTGTGTTGTCGTTAGGGATTACTACCTGCCATGAAAAAGGTAATGCCTGATGCGGGTCATCGTTTTTGTGTGTGACATTCATGGCAAAATTTTAACAAGTAGTGGAAGGACTTAGAGTAAAGGGGTTTACTATGAGAGTGCGCACCAGCAACTACCTTTCAAGAGTTTAAGGTATAGATACTATGGTTCAAAATGTGTCAAAATTCAAAGTGTCTCTTATTTAGTTAGTTTTATTATATGTGTTGTGCTTGGTCCTTATTTTATGGTTATGCAAAATTCAATTCTACATATTGTTAATATCTCTAAGTTCTTGTAATTCAAGAGAACTAAATTCAACATTTTCTCTTCACAAGGAATACATGGATAGGATCAAGGGGCTGAATGAGAATGTATGGGCATATCTTGACAAGTGGCCTAGAGAGATATGGACGAGGTCACAGTTCAGACACAACCCGAAACTAGACTCCATTTACAACAATGCATGTGAGATATTCAAATCAAAAATCAAGGAATCAAGGAACAAGCCAATAATTACTCTTCTAGAAGAGGTGAGGGTGTTCGTCATGAGGATTATGGCTAAGGACAAGGTCAAATTGGATAGCCATTTAGGATTATTACCACCAATAATTAAAAGTAAGCTTGAGAAGGTAAGGAAGATGTCCAGGAACTAGCATGCTATCTGGGCTGGAAATACTGGTTATGAGAAGTTTGAGGTTAATGGACGTCCTACCAACCATGTGGTTGACTTGGAAAAAAGACTGTGTACTTGCCAGTTTTGGATGTTGACAAGTTATATTTTCCAACCTAATTCATCAAATGTTTCATGTTTTGTTTCATATTAATGTTGTCTTATACAATGTTGTATTTTTTAATGTCTTGAAATGATAATTTATAGAAATTCTATGTGTTCATACTTGTGCTGCATTTGCCAGAGTGAAGAAGCACCCAGAGGACTTTTGCTACAACTTGATAACTATGGAGTCTTACAAAAAAACATACAAGTACCACATTAATCCTCTACCTGACCAACCTTTTTGGGAACAAAGTTAATATAACAGGCCATTGGCACCACCAATCAAGAGAAAGCCAAGGAACCTTCAAACAAAGAGGAGGAAGGATGACGATGAAGGCACCAGTTCTAGCAAGAAATCTAAGCCAAGTTCAACCATGAAAAGACATCTAAGACAATTCACTTGCAAGTACTGTCTACAAAAGGGTCATACCAAGAGAGGGTGTGAAAAGAAGAGGGCTTTTGATGCTGCTGTAGCTTCAAAGGCTACCGAAGCTACTAAAGATCCTAAGAATACCATTGCTCAAGCCACTGCAATCGCTACTACTGTTGCAACCTTAGATGGCACTGCTACTGCTACTACATCCACAACTACTGCTACTGATACTGCTACTGCTACTGCTACTGCTACTACTACAAATAATATCCCTGCAACAAGTACTGCTGTTTCAACTAGTCACGCTTCAGAGATTGATCTGTCACAGTCAAATTGTTCTGAACTAGAAGACTCTCAAAAGGTTTAATAATAATTTTTTACTAAACTTTTTTTATTAAGTCTTCACTAATAACTCTGAAAAAGGTTTAGGGTCTTTGGTAGTGGCTGATGAGTTTGGGTTTTCCTTTCTTGTGTGTCTTTTGTGTAGTTAACTGAAGCAACTGCTAAATTAGTCGCAACACTTGAAAAATTAACCCCTAGAAGAAGATCACCACCTCCAACATCCTCTACAGCAGTGGATCCAATGAAAGAAGCAAGTTCAACCACTGCCCCACACTTCACAAATTTTATGAAGTTTGTATCCACTCCTGGATTCAAGCACCCACGAAAGAAGTGAAACTTAAGATTAGGATATTAGTTTTGCAAACTGTTCATCTTTTGTTTAAAAATTTGTGACTATGCTCACTATAAGATACTTTGTTCATTTTGTTAAGTATGTCATATTACTTGCTTTTGTCAAATACTTATAACTGCATTGTGTAAAAACTATAAATGATCTGTGGTATTTTGATCTAGATTAAGTAATACTATGGATGGTTTGAATCAACCTTACTATTAATTATTAACTTGAATTGTCTGTTCATTTTACATGATATTAAATTATAGAAAATAACGTCAATAATAGAACCATTGTGATGTTACCCCAAGAAACTTTCATTCATTATATTACATAATGTTACATTTTCATGTTCTCAACTCTTTAACAGCATCATTCCTACAAAGACAACAACTACCAACAACCCAAAACCAAGAACTTGAATCATGAATTTAAGATTTCTAAAGTCTACTTCCATTTTGTCCAACTGCCATGCAAAGTTTATTTTCATTTCACCATTATCATCTCCTGGAATAACTTTTTCAGTCAGCTCTTCTTGCACACAATCTGGCCAAACGAATAAGCCACACCATTTTTTTTTACTTGTCTACAAACAACCCTCTACAAGTTAATGTGACAACCACAAAAAAAATTAAATTACAAAGAAGTTACCTTCACTCACATTATAATTGGGACAACTAAAGAAGGGCTTGTTAGGATGTATCTCCATCGCTGACCACTTAAACACAAGGTGACAACTACAGCCGCACCACTCTGGAACCCACCCATGCCTGCTTCGCATTGTGCTTCTTGTCCAGTTCTCCGTCGATGATGACCAGTTCGAGCTTCCTGCAATGAGGCTCCTAGTTTCTCTCATGGAGGATGACTATTGATGTACACAAGAGATGAAGAATGAGACGTTGATAGAGAGAACCAGAATAAGAGAAAGCAAATGAAGCTTTAGGGTTTATAAAGGGGACAGGGACTAAATTGAAGAATTACAAAACAGTATGTAGCTTGGAGCGCAATCTTGAGAACAAGAATAGTGCAATTGGAATCTCAGGAGCTAAATTGGTGCACGAGCCAAATCTAGTGGACCACTATGAAAATTTAGTTTGCTAGGCCAATAAAATTTGTATACTCCTTAAATATACTAAATTATTAATGCTTGAAAATTGAAGGAGGTTATTGAGTAGTGTGTATAGTAATAGTTAGTTAAACCTTTTTGTAATGTGATTAGCTATTTGTTAGGCACGTGAGCGTGTGTACTAGGAAAAGTTTGTTAGAAGAGTTAGTCATACTAGTTGGTATATAAATTAGCACACACACATCATTGGACATCAACCATACATTTCTCTCTCTCTCGTTCTCTCCTGATATCTTTATGATATCAGAGCTACAGATTATTTTGACCATGACTTCTGCATCACTCACTCATCGCAGAACCCTTCTCTCCCTTCTCTACCTGTCGCCCTCTCTGTCCGAGCTCGCTTTGTCGTCGTGGGTCGCGCCGCTTTGCTACTCCTCGCCGTGGGTCGTCGCCGCTTCTCCCCTCCTTGCTGGCTTCGTTTCTGCTTCTATGCTCTGCATTGTGTCTCACCGTCATTGCTTTTCCGTCATTTCTTCTCTTCTTCACGTGGAGTCTCAAAGTCGAAGCGACTACCTTTCGTCGTGTCTCATGTCTCTAGTCTCTGCTTCAACCCTCTCAGGTCTCAGATCTCAGGTCTCAACTCTTTTCTTCTCTGATTCAAGCCTTCAACCCTCTCAAGTCTCAAGTCTCAGTCTTTAACACTCCCTGATTCTATTTCCCTGACTCTATTCCTCTGAAATTTGAAATTTATTTTGAACATGCATATGATATATTATTGATGATTCTGAGGAATTTTGAGATATTAATGTTTTGAATTTTTATTTGAATTCAGTATGTTCATATTGAATTAATTCTGCTGAGATTGAGTCACAAATTCAATTGTTTAATTTATTAATTCAACTGAGATTGATTTTTAAATCCAACCTATTGTATTTGTTTTGGTGAATTCTTGTTTTGTTGTTATTGATTCAAAATAAAAATATTGCCACAATTCTGCATTTGCTATATGGCTTTATATGATTTGGTTGAATTATGTTTATGGTTCTTAGGTTGGATACATGTTTTGGATGTTTTACAAAGTGACTTGATTGACTTGCAGAAATTCACATATGGGAGAGTTGGAGTTTTTTTAATAATTTTATTATATATTTAATGAAATCGGTTCAACTCCGGTTGGACCTCGGTTGGACCATTGAACCATTGAACCTGTCATCTGACCGGTTCAATGACCGGTCCGGTTCTCACAACCTTGATCAAAACTAAGATGCAACTAAACTAAGCCTAGAATTAATTAAACTAAGCTAACTACGAAAAACAAAATGCACTAAACAAAAGCTAAAAGAAGAGAAAAGTTAGAACGATGTTACCATGGTGGGGTGTCTCCCACCTAGCACTTTTATTTATTGTCTTTAAGTTAGACAATTAGGAGAGCCCTTGCTATGGTGGCTTGTGCTTGACTTTCCCACCAATGCTTAAATTTCAAATGTCCTCCGGGATCCCAATTCTAACCATTAACAAAAATAAAAGATAACCAAAAAGCAAGTTATTCACATATTAATATATTTACAATAGCCAATAATGTAACACCATTGCAACTCTCCGGCAACGGCGCCAAAAACTTGATGAAAAGAATTTGTGCCGATTTAGACTTTCTCAAAATAAGAAAAGAGAACTTCTTTGTTGATAGCATATTCCAAACCGGCAATTAAACCCCAACATCAAAGTTTAAATATAGAATTTGTCACAATTCAAATCAAATAACTGAGAGTTTTAAATCCCGGGTCGTTCTCCCTAGGAATTACAATGAAGTGCTCAATTATTGGCTATGAGGAAGAGAGATTTGTATGGCAATTAGCAAGAATTTAAAATGCAAGAAATCAAACAAGCATGCAAAGAATTAAATGGAAAGCAATTAAAGCAATGAAAATGGAAATTAAATGACAAAGGGGAACTCTTGGCAAAAGTTGAGAGTTAAGGTTACCTATCCTAGCCATTGACCACAAACATATGATGATTATGAAGAGTTAATCCTACTTAGTCAACCCTAACATCAAGGATAAGTCAAATAGGCATAATTGATCTCAATCCACAAGTCCTAACCAACTCACTAATTAGCTTAGTGAAAGACTGGCGTTAGTGGAAACCAAACCAACTAACTACCCTAATATATCAATCAAGAATGGACATCAATGACTCAAGGTTACCAAATTCCTCAATTGCAAGCTAAGAGCGTGAAAAACTACACTAAAACTAAGCCAAACATTTTATCAAACACTTGGTGTGCATGAAAATAAAAGCATATTAAATTGCAATGAAAATAAAATCTAAAACTACCAAATGCAAGAAAATAATAATAACAACTCAATTAAACATCAATAAACATAAAAATATAAAATTGCATTAAATATAATGGAAATTAACAAGAGTTCATCAACATAAAAAAGTAATCAAAATGAGAAATTAACAAGATAAACTAAGAAAATTAACGCAATAGAACAAATAAAGGTAAAAAAACTAGATGAAGACAAGAATTAAAAAGAAAAATTAATCTAATAACCCTAATTTTTAGAGGGAATGGGGAGCTTCTCTCTCTAGGAAAACTAGCCTACATGTTAAAACCTAAACCTAATTGCTCTTCCCTTGTTTCCTCTTAAATTAAGGTTGAAATAGTTTCAGAAATAAGTTGGGTTGGGTTCTAGAGGTCCAAAATTCATTGCCAGCGTTTTGTATTTAATGAGGTCACATGCTGGGACTTGTGCGTACACACACCTGCTGATTCTCACTTGTGAACGCTTCCACCTGTGCGTACGCACGCATCATTGTGCGTACGCACACTTGCTGAAAAGCTCCAAACTCCATTTCTTCATGATTTCTCCACTTTTGCATGCTTTTTCCTCAATTCTTCAATCCATATTAGCCTTGTAAGCCTAAAATCACTCAATAAATACATTAAGGCATCAAATGGAATTAAAGTGAATAAAATTTAGCAAATAAGGGACTAAAAAGTATGTTTTCACTTTTAAGCACAATTTATGGAGAGTTTACAAAACCATGCTATTTCATTGAATAAATATAGAAAAAGTTGATAAAATCCACCCAATTAGAGCAAATAAATACCATGAAATGTGGATTTATAACAGAGTTAGAAGCTTTGTTAATGGCGTACGAAGAGTTGTTAGACAAGTATAAGAGACCTAACAATTTTGTACAAGCACATGTTGTAACACCTTACCATACAGAACTTTACGCCTTGGTTGTAAATCAATGGTGGTGAGGTATCACGACCAAGGTTGTGAGAACTGGACCGATCATTGAACCGGTCAAGTGACTGGTTTAATGGTTTAATGGTCCAACCGAAATTCAACCGGAGTTGAACCGGTTTAGTTAAAATATACAATAAAATTATAAAAAAATTCAATATATAATAACAATAAACTGAGTTTTCTTAATAGCAGAAGATTTGTTAACCAAACATTTGTTCCTTTCATAAGACCATCTTAATCTTAGATTCATTGAACAATACATTGCCATGGCAATTGATTATTACAGCTTCCACATGCAGCAATCATAAGGAGGGGGAACCATTAAATAGAGGATGTCCCTGTCTCCAGTAGAACCGTGTCAAATATTATCACAATTGTCGTTTCTTTTAATCAAGAGAGGCAATAAGAATTAAAAGATAAATAAATACAGAAACTCGAATTTAGTACTTCCACATATCAATAAAACCTCAGCAACAAGAAGAAATAAGAGATCAGAGCTCAATTTTGTTAGATGATGAAGAAACAGAGGAAGAAGAATTTAATCTAATCGCAGATCCAATTGCGATACCAACTTGCAAAGTTAACACAACAACATGCAAGCAAAAGGATATGGCAATTACGGTGAGGAACACGCAGCTACGATGGCGCCTGGCGAAAAGAGGCAGAGGAAGGAGGAGATTGAGGGTGCTCCACCCCATCTCCAATCTTCAGTGGTGATGTCGCTAACGATGCTAGTAGCAGCATTACCGTCGATGCCTCTGCAAAAGGGAAAGGGAAGGCGGTTGCGGTGATGGAGATGATGAACGCGACTCCACTAGATCTGATCTGCGACACCAGTGGTGTAGTGCTCCAAAAACCGAGATGAGCAAATGGCAGCTACATCGTTGCAAAGAGGAAGCAAGCGGACTTCAGAGTTGACGAAGAAACACCCAAAAGAACCGCTTTGTGTCACAGAAGTAGAGAACAGGGACCAAAATAGATCATTTTTATCTTGAGAAGTCGCGTTGTCATTCTGAAAAATGGATAAGAACTGGGTTGGTAATTAACTCTTGAATTATGTAACTTTCTAAGTTTTTTCATGACATCCAAGTTTGGATTCATCCGTCATGAGCTGTTTATTGCTGATAATGCCTTAGCAAATGTACACAATTGAACAAATAGCTTAGTGGTAATAAGATCTAGGAAGTATGCAATGTTCTAATATCAATCCTCTAGAAGACATTATATACTGATTATTCATTCAAAGACAAAATTATATACTAATAATTCGCACCTTAATTGTATGCTAATTATTTGTTCAAAAACATGAAGAAGCATATTCTGGAATATATAAAATGATGAGAAACATATGCAGAAGCTCTTATCATATGCAACCTAATTCAGTTTTAATCCAAACATGACTGCTAGAGCATGTAGCAGGAACATGATGCTTCTGCTTTCCCTCGTATGTAATGATCACAAATTTAAGGTCATGTGATGCTCTCTCAACGTGTTTCCTCACAGTGCAGCCTACATTGGTGCACCTGAAGTAACTCCTGCAGCAAAACAGAAACAGGCCAGTCCAAGTTCAGCTTTGCAAGTTGCATGAAGATGAAGGGGAATAAGAGAGCAACAAAAACAGTTAAGAGGAGAATGGCTACCTCGGGTTGTGATTTCCTCCACTGATAACCATCATCAAGGATTTCTACTTAGCTGGTACTTTGTACAACAACTATAGGTTCGCGAATAGCTCTAGTAGCTCACGTCATTTTGATGTCCCGTGATAGTCAAATTCATCCAGCTCAATTAGATTGGTTATCCTTGGTGAAGCTCAGTGATTGAGTGGGGCAACCATATAAAACATCACGGCAGATGGTGCTCTTAAATGTTAAAATTATGAGTGACAACTCACATGATAATGAAATAAACAAATAATTCCATGACAGACCATTCCATGTAAGGATTATACCCAAAATAATTAAGATTTGAAAAATAGAAATAATGATAAAGAAGACAGCAGTAGAGCATGTACCTGATAGGTTCATAGATAAATGAGGATGTGCATCAGAAATTCTCCTTAGACTTGCTTTAACAATCTCCTTAGCTCATCCTTTGCCAAAAAAAAAAAAAGAACACAAAAGTAAGGTTAGGACAAAGTTTCTCATAATGGTATTTATCCAATTTTCTTTATGTAAATATTTCATATACTCCTGGTGGAATTTTCACCTATAAGAAGAAAATTTAAACTCATAATTAGGCACCCGAGACAGAAGAAAGGCACAATTACTGGGGAATGAAACTTACATGAGAACCATTCCATGAAAGAGTTGGCACTTCAGCTGCTTGAGCAATCAATGGTGAACCAATTTTATCTCCCAGTGCTGCCATAGATACAGCTGGAGGTCCAAGAAATACAACTCCTTTCACTTTTAATGCATCAAAAGAAGTTTATCAGTATAGCAATATAGTGAAAAATTCTCCTTCCTATATGTTAATAAATCAATGAAAACATTGCTCTAAAAATTGTTTAGCTCACCATATTGCCTTTCCAAATCAATTTCTCCAAAACCTGCATTATTTGCTCCAGATATCTTGAGATTTGATCTTAGGAAAAGAGCTATCACCTGCATCAAAAAGTTACCAAATGAGAGAACCAATAAAGTAACAAATTGTTAATAGACCCCATAAAACCACAAATCAACAGCATAATAATAAAGAAGCCAAATAAAAATTTTAGTTTAGAAAGGATGATTTTCTTTTGAAGCAGCACAGTTATTGTGAACTCATATACTGATTCTTCTTCACACAAACAAAAACATACTGCATAAGTACATATGTATATATATACACTAGATCAATGCTTTTCCATCACATACATAAACAGATAAATACTATTGGAATGAGTTAGTTTTGAAATTTACTAAAAACTTAAATACAATAATAAAAGAAGTAAGGAAATACCTACCATTATAAGATTGTGACAAAGAGCAAACTTACCATGCTGATTGATCTTCTAAAGAAGAACTATATATAAAATAAAGTCAAACGTCTTTGACATTTGTTAAATGCTTTCTTCTTCGTTCATTTTTCCATGCATAATAATCTAATGTATTTAAAAGAGAATTCTTAGCATAAAATTATCATTATGTTCTCTTTTGGTATTTTTCCAGGCTGTTGACAAAGTATTGCAATCTTTAACTTTGCTTCTAATTTTCATCTATATATATATATATATACAGCAGCTCAAATAACATAATGAACTCCTGAAGCAAAATACCAGTTAGAAAAATAAATGGCCAACTCAATAAGCAATGTATTTCAATACATTGCACTACTCACTAAAAAGGCAAAACCACCACAATCTTTAAACTTGGTTGTAATAGTTTGTGTCAATGTACTGTATCCGAAAGCATCTACAAACAGATCAAAGTGTTGTTTGGAAGGAAAATCCTCAGACCAGATTGTAGCACATCAGTTAAGAGTACAATGAAAAAAGAGGAAATTCCGATGTGCTTACCTGTGACATCCCTTGAAGATGTTAGAGATCTATCCGTCATTATTGCTCCTTTGCCGCTCAAGGCTACCAATCTTTCTGCTCTGGTGGAAAATGAACCCGACTTACTGTTCAACGAAGATGAAAGCGAATGCCGCTTGGTTAATGGTCATAGCATTTTTGTCTAACAAATCAGCGGCGAAGAAGAAGAAGATTCTATTTGATGTTGTTGCAGCTAGTTATGAAGATCCACTAAATCTTGTCGAATCTCACTTAGCATTCCCTTGGCGGCATGCAGAGTCTTCAATTTGCCAACGGCTTCGGCACTATGACCGGTCTCATCTCCCTTCTTCGGTTCGACGATTTCTTCCAGAAGATTAGCATCCCAAATATCAGTGCTGCCAAGGTCGTCGTAATCAGGACCACCAAACCCAAGATGGAATCCAAGCGACACACCCAGCACTGACTCGATTGTATGCACAAAATTGGAGTTCAAAGACATCGCGAACGAGTGAGGGTAAGAAGGACCGAGTCAACTACCGAGTCAAAATTGAGCGAATCTACTGTGACCTGTGAGCTAAGAATTGAACCAAGAAACAAAATATGGGCAAAAGAAATATTTAAACCATATATTTGACTCTACCAAAAAAAACTACAGATTTGAATTTCAAAAATTTTTTGGTTGAAACTTCCCCGCTCAATAAATGTTATTTAAACACTTTAATATCAAAACTGGACACTTGTCATACATTTGAACTGAATACTTGTTGATCAATTAGCCTATACACTTGTCGAGCATTGAACCTACTACTACTTTCCTATAATATATAATAATAAATAATAATAAAATAATATAATAATATATATATATATATATTGATTAATTAGTATATCCGAACTCTAATCCCTAAAAGAGAAACACATCAAGTATTGTGCAACTAACACCACTTTAGTTCCTTATGACCAACTGATGCCAAAAAGGTGCTAGTCCTTAAACCATTTTCCACCAAAGGTACGCCCTGGGGCATAGAGTAGAGAGGGTTCAGAAGTAGAATTTCGGTTTGAGTAACCACTGCAGAAAGCATTTTTAGAACCAGAATTTGGGTCTGAGTAACCACTGCAGAAAACATCAAAACAAAAAGAAGCAACAAAATAATAGTTTAATTAAACACCATCATGTATAACATGTAGGAGATAATGGAACAGAAACTGCATTTGAAGTAATTCTCACTCGTAGTAGTCTGAATCTGAGTCTTCTCCACCTGCAAGTTTTCGAGCTTCTGATTTTTTCCTACAAACAACAAAGTCATTTTAAGTAGCAATAAATTCAACTATACATGGATATATTGAGGGAGGTAGTTGAATGAAACCTCAATTCCCTTGATTTTGCCTTTATTTCTTCAGCACTGCCAAGATTACAAATATTGCAGCACAAGGGAACGATTTTGGCAACCGAAGGACCACCTATGACACAAAAATGAAAAATGTCACTGTCTCTAACAGTATCTGATAGTAAAAAGAAGTAAACAAAGAAAAAATTTAGTAAAGATACCAGATTTTGGAGGATCTGGATGAGGTTCACAGTAAGACACGTGAGTATCCCGATTAGGCTTTTGATGAACTAGGGCATAAAAATGCCTAGTAGGAGAATTTCCAAGTATCGGCTGAGCCTTAAAGTGCAATAATCGAATAAAACCAATCTTCCTTATATAAAAACACATGTCCTCACAGCGTTAAAAAACCTTGTATTGTTCTTTCTGGAAAACAATTAACAAATAATTATTTTTCTACATGAAAGCAATAAAGCAAAACGAAATCAACAGATTAAGATTGGAAAAAAAAATAACCTCCTTTCGATTTTTGTTGTAATGTTGCATTGCCACTAATGGATAAGGAAACACATCCTCAAGCTTCTTGCTTTGGTGTGAACACTTAAATCTGTAGCAGTGGAGACAAATCACGGTATTTGAGGCACTGATAACAAACTGATATAATGATCTATGTTACTATCAATCATAATTAAGAAAAAAGAAACATAATTGTGTACTCACACTTTTTTCCCTTTACTACGAGGATGCTCAGGCGCATTCCTTCTGGCGGAGCGCTCAGAGTTTGGTCTTTGATTACAAACAAAATTTATGAGATAAAGAAACTTACAAAACTAATATATTTCTATAAATGATTATTAAGTAAACAATAACAAAGCTTTTTTGTACTCACATTCTTTCTTGTTTACCATGAGGATCTTCCAGTACAATGCTTCCAGTGGAGACCTTACCACGCTTTGGTCTGCATTTTCATATACAAATTGTATGAGATCTCACAATAAATTAAAAAGTTTCCAGATATATAGACAACAAAAAGAGAAAGCACGAAGCTCATAAATAGTAACAACCCTGACCTGCGAGATGTCGAATCACTGTAGTTAGCTACACGATGACGAGATCTAAGATTGTACGGCACTCGCAATGGTTCCATGCTGTCTCTGGATTTCAATAAAAACACACACAAAAAGGTGGAGGGGAAAAAAGGGCTTACTGATTTGTATACAACAAGAGATGAGGAATCAGAGACAACATACAAACACCAAAAGAATGATTTTGAAAAAATGAAAAGAAAGTACAAGGAAGCTTCAAAGCGCACCTACAAGACAAAATTAGACAGGAGGAGTGCATGTTATGCTCATTTACAATTGCCCAACAGCAAAAAGAATTTCTGATATGCATGTCATAAATTCATATAGTTGTCCAGAGCAGACCATGTTTCTGCCATGTTTGCATACAAAGCAGAAAATCTTTGTTGACTCAACCAACCTCCCAATTTGTAATCCATATAATAGCTTTACCATGCAATGCTGCCTCTAACATGTTCATGTCAAAGTGAGTCAACTAAGACGATTAGACTATGGCTAACCTCAATAGAGTATTCATACAGTCGGTCTTAGCAATTTATTAAGAAGGCAAGTTCGTAACAACCACTGTATTTAGGCTCTAAATCGTTGGCCAATGAGGTTAGCTACTATCATAGCAGAAGAGAAGGAACAAGAAGAACCTAAGCAAGATAAACCCCTTCTCTTCTTTAAAGGATGGTTTAACGAGTTCATATTAACAAGGTTTATTAGAATTGTTGTATGATCCATTCTCAAAAGGAAAATTCTTTTATATAATGTAGGAATTGGCTTTGATCTTTGGAGTTCTTGTTCATTAACTTCCAGAAATCCTAAAACTCACTCCTCCTCTCAGACATCATATCAATATAACATTTGTTTACCAAACAACTTAACATCAGAGAGGAGGTAGCAAATAAATGAATAATTACGAGTGAACTCGGATTTTAGAGGAGGCAGCCATGGAACTGCAGAAGCTAAGCAAGTTGAAAGCCTCTTTAATGATTAGTTGCTTCTAAAGCCTTGGAAATCTAAACCTGACAAAGCAATGACTCGTATAATATAAATTCTCTAAATTTTGAATTTTATTTTAGAATATAAAATATAATCTCTTACTATTTATTTCATAAATAAAAATAAAAAAAATTATGAAAGACAAAAAATTTAATAATATGAGTTCATATTTTATCCTATAAAATAAAAATTCAAAATTTAAAAGATTTAAATTCATTCCAAAAGCCCTAAAGCAGTATCTCGATTTCCCAATCATTAATCAACCACAATCATCATACGCTCGAATAAATAATTAAAAAAGAAAATGCAGAAAACAACAAGAATCGAATAAACCTAGGGAAACATAGAACAGCGTGAGAAAGAACCAAGAAAAAGGAGAAACAAAGTAGGAAAAAAATGTATTACCTGGTTGCGGCAGAAGGAAATTGAGATGAAGAAGAAGAAAGAAGTAGACTCGTTATTTAGATGTTATTAAATCGATAGAAAAAAATAATTTAGTGCGTTTCGTAAATTTGTAATAATAAAAATAAAAGTATTAAAAAAACAAAAAAATATTTTTTTAAAGAATCAAAAATTTTATTGCTTTTAATAATTTTTTAATAATAAAAATAAAAATATTAAAAGAATAAAAAAATATTTTTTTAAACAGTTATAATTTATAATTTTTTTAAATATTTTTTTAAATAATTATTTTTTATATAATAAATAAATAAATAATATTTTTACTTAGGTATACTGTACACATAATTCTCATATTTTTAACATATTTTTTTTTAATTGTAAGCTTTAAGATTTGAATCTTAGACTTTAAAATGAGAAAAAAAAATATACCATGTGAGTTAAGATTCATTGAAAAAAAAAATTCTCTTCTAAAATTTGGCATTTTTTTTTGGATTAATCTAAAATTGGCATTTAAACCCAGAATGAGAAAGAAAAGATTGGCCAAAGTAACGAAACAAAAGAAAAGTACAGGAGTTTTTTTTTTTTCCTTGTATTAAAAGTACAGGAATCTATCAGAATGGACTCTCACTCTCGGTATGGGTCTAGGCCCAAATTCTAGAAGACTAGGAAAGCAAACAGAGAGCCCATTCCAAGGTCCCAAATACCAATTCTCAAGGCTAATTCACTCTTGAGTCTTGACCAAAAGGAAAGGCTGATTCACTGATAAAACAAAAAATGGGCTGATTCATTAATCAATAAAATATTTGCAGTGTCAAAGAGAGAATGCCCAACTTTTCAGTCATTAATTTTTGCCCGAAAAATAAGTTCTATTGGACCATTTTCATATCAGATCGGGGATAAGTTTAATTTTAATATATTGATATTATAAATATTTTATATAATTATATAATTATATCTATTTTTTTTTAATGAACATTC